>NC_091254.1:59944318-60247045 GCF_042477335.2 Ovis canadensis
CAGTTGAGTTTACTTTCCTAAAACTGTTAATATAACTTCTCCAATTAGGAAAGGTTATCAGAGAGTAACTTAAACATGCTATAAATAGAGGAGAAATTGTTTACTGGCCAAGTGAATCAGAGAGAAAAGAGAATTACAGATTATGGTAAAATGTTTTTAATGTAATATAAATTAAGAACACTTACAGAAACAACATGTACTGTTTAAAAATAAGCTTATTATATTGTGGTTCTATATTTTACCAGTAACCTTGCCATCAATACTTCCTGCTCCTAAGAGTGCTTCTGTGCAACTAGCTTGCTTTTCATGATCCTAGGTCTTTATTTCTCACCCAATTGTTTAATAGCATCATGTAGTTTGGGGTTGTTTCTAGCAATACCCATTGAAATAAAAACAAAGTACTTATGTTTTTGTTTTTTAGCCAATCTTTTGTCTGTATAGAGCCAGAAACTGGCAAATATACAAACAGAGACACAGAATAAAATTTTTAAAGTGCCATCATCCCTTTTGCTTTTATTTTTCAGGGCAAGTCCATCCTTTACCTCAGCAATAACTCTATACACACTTATTACTATGCTGCTGCTGCTGCTGCTAAGTTATTTCAGTCGTGTCCGACTCTGTTCACCCCATAGCTGGCAGCCCACCAGGCTCCACCGTCCCTGGGATTCTCCAGGCAAGAACACTGGAGTGGGCTGCCATTTCCTTCTCCATCGCAAGAAAGTGAGAAGTGAAAGTGAAGTCGCTAAGTCGTATCCGACTCTTCACGACCCCATGGACTGCAGCCTACCAGGCTCCTCCGTCCATGGGATTTCCCAAGCAAGAGTACTGGAATGGGTTGCCATTGTCTTCTCCATATTACTATGCTACATCCTCTCAAAACTCCCATCTGTATAAGTGACTAGTCTTCATTAACTTCTCCCAAAGCCTTATACACAGGGTTTAAACTGTGACTCGGTCAGATGGCCTGAGTTAAAATTCTGCCTATGTCAGTTATTAATACTACTAGTGAGGACTGAACAGGTTTTTCATCTCATTGTGCTTTATTTATCTCATCTGTAAGACTATGCTTCTTTCAAACTATTGCTAGATTCAATGAGTTAATAGTTTAGAAGATTGTGAAAAGTAATTGGCACATAGTAAAAATTACAAAAGCGTTAGTAATGAGTTTCATGCGTTCCGTTTATACAATGGTGGTGTTTTGTTTTTCTGATTTTTCCCTCATCCTTTCTGAAATGATGCCTGATGATATAAATACTTGCCTTTTGTGTAAACAAAAAGACCTTTTACTTATCTATTTTTGTGTGGTGGCATGCATGCATAAATTTATTTCCAGCAGTATGTGTGTGCTTGGTTGCTCAGTCATGTTGGACTCTTTGTGACCCTATGAACTGTAGCCTTCCAGGCTTTTCTATCCATGGGGATTCTACAAGCAAGAATACTGGAGTAGTTGCCAGGGCTTCCTTCAGGGGGTCTTCCCAAGCCAGGGATGGAAACCAGGTCTCCTGCATCATGGGCAGATTCTTGGCTGTCTAAGCCCCCAGGGAAGCCACTCTTACCACTATAGGACCTATTCTATTATCTATATACTTGTCAATAGTTGAACATCATGTGTTATAGACACTGTTTTTCAAGGTTATCATGGTTTTTCTTAAATGTGACTGATATTGGAAATGACCTATTCCTCTAAGTGTAATTTGGTTAGCTGGGGCTCCCTGGATATGCGGAAATTGTGAAAAACTTGACAATCGACAAATTGACAATGTTTAAGAGTCTAGACAATGATTTCATGAAAGCTGTTTCCTCACAGCCAGCTAGTTCTTTGTTCTACATTTCCATTTCTCACATCAGTTCATTTCCACTGAAATTATACTAATTTCTGACATCAACCCTTTCAATCATATCTGAAAACTGTCCACTCCCATTAAATATCTAATGAGTTTTGGAATTTATTGAAAATTTGTTATGAAGAAGGAGTTCATGTCATTTGCAGCGTTCCACTGTCTTCTGTTTCCAAGTTCTAGTTTTCCATATCTCTTCCTTTTCTCTGAGGCAACAAAATAAATCCCTCCCTTGATTCATGCACAGAAGTTCAAGCTTTCTTAAGAGCTGGTATTCTATCACAGTTAATCTTGGCAAAGAGGATTCAACTAAGATAAGCCTCTTCTTGTGAGGAAGATTCATACTTGCTGTTGAGATGAACAAAAAAACAAAACCCCTTTTTTCTGACCTGTTCTGTAAATTAGCACTGCTTCAGATTTCATAAATCCCATTCACTGTATTAAACTTTCTCAAGCCACACCATTCAAAATGACCAGGCTTGATGGACACACTGGATAACTTTGTACCTTTGCTAATAAAGTACAGGAACATGAAGATTTATAAGGGTCCTACAGAGAATCTTGACAAATAAAAGCTACAAGAAACCTCAGCCCTAGAGCAAAAAAAAAAAAAAAAAAAATCCACTGAGCAAGGATGCCAGTAATATAGGCCAAGAGTTAGTAGATCTATTGTGAGAAAACAGGGTGACTGAGTAAGCAGCTGAGAGAAGAGGAGAATGATGACTTGTATTTTTCGGTCATGGAATACTCTGACTATCTGATAGCCAGTATATGAGCTTTCGGTCTCCAGAAAGTAGGATGACTGTGACTAACGGGAGAGTCCAAAGGTGGAAATATGACCAACCTAGATGGCATATTCAAAAGCAGAGACATTACTTTGCCAACAAATGTCCATCTAGTCAAGGCTATGGTTTTTCCAGTGGTCATATATGGATGTGAGTTAGACTGTGAAGAAAGCTGAGCACTGAAGAATTGATGCTTTTGAACTGTGGTGTTGGAGAAGACTCTTAAGAGTCCCTTGGACTGCAAGGAGATCCAACCAGTCCATTCTGAAGGAGATCAGCCCTGGGATTTCTTTGGAGGGAATGATGCTGAAGCTGAAACTCCAGTACTTTGGCCACCTCATGCGAAGAGCTGACTTATTGGAAAAGACTTTGATGCTGGGAGGTATTGGGGGCAGGAGGAGAAGGGGACAGAGGATGAGATGGCTGGATGGCATCACCGACTCGATGGACATGAGTTTGAGTGAACTCTGGGAGTTGGTGATGGACAGGGAGGCCTGGCGTGCTGCAATTCATGGGGTGTCAAAGAGTCAGACATGATTGAGCAACTGAATTGACTAACTGAGAGGAACTCTGTTGCTGCAAATTATTCTGATTGGAGTTAAAGCTCCAGGGAAAAGAACAGGAGCTTACTCAACCAAGGAAGTCTTAGAACTGTGTTCTTTTAGAAACAGTTGAAATGAGGGAGCAAAGTTACATCCCATTCACTGTATTAAACTTCCTCAGATGTCTTCTGTCTTAGATTGTGTCAAGGAGAATACTGTGGACCAGTCAATGGAATATTGCAGGACAAGTGATTTCCTCATAATGAGGAGACATTTCTTGTTCATCCTACATTCAATTAGGACTTCCCTGGTGGCTCAGACGGTAAAGCGTCTGTCTACAATGAGGAAGACCTGGGTCCGATCCCTGGGTTGGGAAGATCCGCTGGAGAAGGAAATGGCAATCCACTCCAGTACTATTGCCTGGAAAATCCCATGGACAGAGGAGCCTGGTGGGCTACAGTCCACGGGGTCGCAAAGATTTGGACACGACTGAGTGATGTTCCTTCTACATTCAATTAGGAGTACACTTTTTCTCCCATTTTTATATATTCTATTCAGTAAATAGAGCCACCAAAGTATCTAAGTCTGACCAATTAAGCAACCTATTATTATTTTTAGACACAGTGATTAGATGAGTTAGAATTCTAATTTTGTCATTTATCAATAATGATATTTTTGTGAACCTACCACTTAATGACAATAGCAATTTCTTATTCAACTTAAGCAAGACTAAGTTGGTTTTCTATTATTTGCAACTGAAAGATTCCTGATTATTTCATCCTTCAATTAGAGCTAATAAAAGTCTATAATATGGCACAATAACATTACAGACTATATTAGTGTTCAGCTTTCATTTTACCTTCATCTTTCTTCATGAGTCAAATAAGTATTACCATAGTCTATAGCATAGCTCAGTGTCTTTAAAAGTATAAGATGTGGGTTCATTACTACTAACAAATTGAACTACTAAATGTTATGTTATGTCTCAATTAAAAGACAGGACTAAGTTCTAATTACAAATGAAGCTAAGTAAATGTTACATTAAGGGATATATGTTAGAAATGGATTTGAAGAGTTAATCATTTTATATTATACATGACTTTATTGATAGCTGAATGACATTTCAGCACAGAATCCAATAAGTTAACATAACAGTGAAAAAAAAAAAAGATACATGCTGAGAAACGGCAAGAGTAGTAACACCAGAACTTCATTTTTAACGATTATGTGATTGTTTTATTTAAATTTAAATTTTTAAAATATTTTAAGTGACTGTTTCATTCATCCACTCTCTAAACTAATTACTACTAATCTCTTTATTTTCTTTATTCTATATTTAGTTCTCATATCCAACCTATTACCTATTACCAAATTCTGTGATTTCTATCCTCTCTGTAGAACTTTACTTCAACTTACATAAGCGCCCTTTGATTCTGGAAGTGGTATGGCTAGAAGGACCTTGGTCCTTGTCTTCTTTGAAGAGAGCATTCAGCAAACAAGACCATGGCTGTGAAATAGAGAACGTTTTTAAGAGAGGCAAAGTACACGTGGAAAAGCACAGAGGTGAACTGGAGTGAGTTGTGCACAATAAGATTGGCTTAAGTTGCTTATCTGGGGTAGCTTTCCAGGTTGTCTTTGGCCAGTCATCTAGCTTGGGCTTTCATCTCATAAGGGCTCAATGCTCCTGCTGATCAACAGGAGGCCAGCTGCAGCCATTGACCCTGGGCCCTATCTATCTCACTTCCTCTTCTACTGCACTGTTGTCCCTGCCCCTGTTCACTCTCCATCGAGCACTCAGAACTTATTTTTGATATTAAATGCATGTCATATTATATCATTCATTAGCTAAAATGTGCTCAACAAATTTTTATTGCCCTGAGACTAATATCTATTAATATATTTTCTTAAAGAATCTACATGATTTGCACATTTTAATGTATTTTTTTCTCATCTCTCCCTTGTCTTCTACACTCCAGACATAGGGGCCTTCATTTAGTGATATGAAAATCAAGTTCTTCCCTATCGTGGGATCAGCACACAAGCAGTTTTCTGTCTTGAACATGCTTCTTCTAACCTCTTCACCTAATTAACCATGTTCAGATATTAGCTTGTATATCATCTCCTCAGGACATACCTCCATTTGATTTGGAACTACATTATGTCCCACAGTCTATGCTCTCTGAAAACTGTAAGCCTCTTTGTACCAGTAATATGACTTCTATCTATTTATTTGTTGTTCATAATATATCCATCTTTCTAACTAGAATATGAGCTTACTGATGTCAGGAGTCATATCTATCTTTTTTAATGTTATTTCTCAAATACTGAGTACAGTAGTTGGCACATGGTAGACATTCAATAAATAATATTTTTAATTCTGAAATGAATGAATGCTCACTCTATCACTTTTGGATAATGTAATTTTAAGTGTGGTCTACTACAGGGAACAGAATTTGAAAGCTAAACTCATTTCAAAATTTTGCATTCTCATTTATTCAACCACTTATTATAAATCAATACATTTATATTCTGTTTTATGTACTTCATGCTTTATGAACTCCCCAGACTGAAGCATTATCTGGGGCATGGTCAACCTTGGATCGGTAACTTAAACAATTTTCTCAGCTTCAAAACTCAAACTATGCACAATGGTAAATTCCCCATGTTGGGTGCAAACATGTGTGGACTATTCTCAATGGCTAGATACCAGCCTAGGTTGAAAGTTAGCCTTCTTATTGAACATTTATTCTAAACTCTATGGTATAGTATAGAGCAGATAAAATTTACTCTGATTATTTGGATGTAGAAATATTACCTAATAGACCACTTCTACAGTAATATGTACTCCCAATTCAACAAAGAACATTTAAAAACTTGTTAGAATGTAACCTTTTAGAATTCTGCAATCTAAGTATAAAGGGATTTTCCCACAGCTTCTTAGGCAGAAAGGAAAGCTTACTAACAAAGGAATTTTCTTTAAAATTTTATGTTTTTTCCTCAGACTCTGGGAACTAAATGAAAATAGTGTAGCATCTACCAACTAATGATAAAAAGGGTCAGAAATCTAAAACTGTATAACTGGTCAACATTTAAGATAATACTTACCTGTCATTGTTAAAGAAACCTATATGCAAGAACTCAAAGCATATTTCATTCGTGCATCCTATCTAAAGAGAATAGTTGGAAAAAGATAATAGCACAAATTCTTCCTGAAACTACAGACTGAGGAAAACAAAGTAGTAAATAGCAAAAAACGTTATTATATATGTATATATACACACATACATACACACACGTATATAGTGTATGTGTATATATGTGTATATACACATATAGTGTATGTGGTATATGTATACATACATATATATAGTGTATATTTACATATATAGTGTATGTACATATGAGTTAAAGTCCCACATGTCCATGGAATGTATAATATAATCATTAAATATGCATTCCTAACACATTATTGGGAGAAGGCAATGGCACCCCACTCCAGTACTCTTGCCTGGAAGATCACATGGATGGAGGAACCTGGCAGGCTCCAGTTCATGGGGTTGCTAGGAGTCGGACATGACTGAGCGACTTCACTTTCACTTTTCACTTTCATGCATTGGAGAAGGCAATGGCACCCCACTGCAGTACTCTTGCCTAGAGAATCCCGGGGACAGAGGAGCCTGGTGGGCTGCCGTCTATAGGGTCGCACAGAGTCGGACACGACTGAAGTGACGCAGCAGCAGCAGCAGCAGCAGCAGCTACACATTATTGACTGGGGGATTTTTGTAGAACCTAACACCTCTGGTCAGTAATGTGTTAAAATAAAATAATTGGTTAAAATAAAAATCACATACTGGAGAAAGGTGTGTGCTATTAGAATATTATAAATGAAAGCAGATCTTTTCAGAAATTTCAACCACAATTACTCAACTGATTTCCTTTAAGAGCTTCTGAAAATTATACCTGTTCAACTAGTTATACTAAAACTGAATCTCTTAGGAGTGGGCCAGGCATGTGTACTAACAATCTGCTTTCGCTGCCAACGTTGTCACCTGTGCAAACTGACATAAATCCACACTTATGAACCATAGCTCTAAGTGGTTTTATGTGCTATTTGGCTTGTCTTTTCAAGTTGCTTCCTGGTGATAATCCGAGTCTACCTCTTCTCCAGTTGTGTGCAGTGTCTAGTAGTCCTTGCCTCTCTCATTCTTCAACCACTTGTATAACTTCATAGTCCACTTAAGTTCAGCATGTCTCTGGTTGAAATTCACAAATGTTTTTGATATGGTCCAGGGCTATCATTCTCTAATTTTTAAGTAGATGTAGTAAAAACTATTCCCTTAGATTTCAAAACTTCTATGTTAAGATTTAAGACTAAAGAGACTCTGGACTATATTCTAGGTCAATACGCTAAGTGGAAACAAAGAGGCAAGAATAATCCAACTATTTTGGCAAACTAGAAGGCATTTCTACAGTAGCTTTATCTCCATTTTCATACCTTTCCATCTCAAGAACAGAAGTAACTAACATTTACTTTGTACTCTCTCTGAGCCAAGCTAGGGTATAATAGCATTCATGTGTGCTAAGTCGCTTCAGTTGTGTCTAACTCTTTGCAACCCTAGGGACTATAACCTGCCAGACTCCTCTGCCAATGGGATTCTCCAGGGAAGTATACTGGAGTGGGTTGCCATGCCCTCCTCCAAGGGACTGACGATTCAGGGATCAAATGCATATCTCTTGCAGCTCCTATATTGCAAGTGGATTCTTTACAACTGAGTCACTGGGGAAGTCCAGGGTTTACTAGATGCCCAGTTAAATTTGCATTTCAGATATACAACAAATTTATATTTAATATAAGTGTGTGTGCCTCAGATATTTGATGGGACATAGCTAAAATATTATTTGCTGTTTATCTGGAATAAAATTTTAATTAATTGGCCTATATTTTTATTTGCTAAATCTGGCAACCTATGTCAAGCTCTATTACAAAACAATACAAGGAAGCAGTGATAAAACAGAACAGAGTTCTATTTTAGTAAAATCTATAGTCAGAATAATCCGCATGTCTATTTTGGTTATAGTGATGATGGATGATGGAGTTTTCAGATGTGTCTCTGGGTTAATGAGAGATATATTGTTATATCTAATTTTTGTTTAATGTAACAGATTTGGAAAATTAAAATAGAGAAAGGAACAAAGCAAATGACAAAGAACAAATTTTTATAATTATGTCTGGAGAATCAAAATTAAACTAAGACAAAATGCACCTTAGCTTTTAAAGATGTTCCTGCATCTATTAAAATAAATCTATGCAATTGTGTATGAGGCTTGTTCCAAGTGATGGACTATAAATTTCAAAGTTTATAACTGAGACTAAAACTCTCTATACTGGGAAAGGGTGTTGTGAACCTATTCCTAAATTCATATGGGTCAAGATAGTTAATAAATTTTCAACAATTTTTTTTTTTTCATTTTCAGTTCTTCAGTGTATTCTTCTGTTCAAGGGAATTGCTAAAAATAAAGTAGGACTTCCCTGGTGGTGTAGTACATAGGAATCCACCTACAACAGAATCCCTTGTACACATTCCAATAAAGCATTCAAAGAGTGATATTGGTTTAAAAATACCATTCTTGTCCCAGCATAAAAGCCCAAGGGAAAGGAAGTTCAATCTTTTTTTTTATTTTTTCTTGACGCTAAAACTCTAAAGCTTCAGGAAATTTCTTTATTACTTAGTACTGTATGTTCTAATCAAGCATAAAACAGGAAAGTGACTACTATCAAAGGACCCATAAAAAGAGTTTATGATGTTTCAGAATCAGACAACATAAAAAAGGACATATTCAAATTAGAAACACTATTATAAAGTGTGATTCTATAAGGAATCTCCATAACAGTCTTAATAATGTGATTAAAGAGATAAAGTAATAGCAACATACACAAGTACTAATTAGAACATTGAAACTATTACGCCTCATGTGGGAGACAAGTCATAAAATTCAAAGAATATTTGTAAGAAACACTATCAGACTGTCTTTTAAGTTTTTTAGTGCCTGAGGCTGATTTTGTGAACTTGTGGTATGAGTTGAAAATGTTTAAGAGAATTCAATTGGGCTAATAATGCATGCTTGTTTCAGAATCTCATTATAATATAAAAATTAATTTAAAGCTATAATTTTCTCCACTAGATTCAATGGCACAGTTTATGTAAAATCTAAAAACTGATGCAAATTCCACAATATTTCAGACAACAAAACTACACTTTAAAAAAATATCTGTGTACTATTACTGTGCAGCCATAAATTTCTTGAGGCTAGAAGTGATGATAAATGGGAGTACTTCTATAATTAAGACATGCTTAGAACAATGTATTTATTGCATTATCAATTTTTAAAATTTTTATTTAAAAAGTGTAAGCACGTAATATAAAATATAGAAAATGTAGTTGAAATATTATTTGAGAAATTCAGAGCAAAGGAAAAACAAAAATACAAATCCAGGGTTTCTATGTAGTCATTTCTTCACATGGCGCCATAGCTTAGGCTATCTACTTTATAGAAGTTAGGATAAGAGAAATATAGTCAATGAAATTACTTTCACTAATAATAGTTGATATCTTGACAAAAAGTGATAATTCCTTAATTGGGTAAACTTTTATTTTCAATACATATTATACTCTTCTCCAGGAGGCTCAAATTTCACACAGTAAACATTTGAAAAACTTGGAGGAAAAGGAACCTACATTAACTTTCTTTCTTGCTTTAGCCAATAGACTTCTCAGTAAAAGGGACTTTAAAAAAAAAAAAAAAACAAAACCCTAAAACACACATTAACAATACCCAGAGAAGACTTTCCTCAAAAGGCATTTGGAAAGCCTGAATTAAATTATTCACATTTGCCAGAAGGAGAAACAAAGTAGTACTCAACAAATGATGAGACATCTGCAATGACAAGCAGAAATTTCACTTGTATGTTTATATAAAGATGATAAAGCAACATGTAAGTAGTCCCTAACTTACAATGGTTCAGTGTATGATATTTTGACTTTACAAGTGGTGAGAAAGGTATACACATTCAGCGGAAACCATACTCTGGATTTTGAATTTTGATCGTTTCCCTGACTGGAGACATACAGTATGAAACTTTCTCCTAATAGTAGGCAGCAGCTGAAAGTCACAGCTCCCCATTAGCCATATGATAATGAGGATAATAATTCTGTACCCACACAACCTTTCTGTTTTCCACTTTCAGTAGAGTATTCAGTAAATGACATGAGATACACAACAGTCTCATAAAATCGGTTTTGTGTTAGATGATTTTTTCCAACTGTGAACTAATGTAAGTGTTCTGAGCATGTTTAAGGTAGGCTAGACTAAACTAGGACTTCCTGGTGGCTCAGACAGTAAAGCATCTGTCTACAGTGCGAGAGACCCAGGTTCGATCCCTGGGTCAGGAAGATCCCCTGGAGAAGGAAATGGCAATCCACTTCAGTACTTTTGCCTAGAAAATCCCATGGACAGAAGAGCTTGGTAGGCTACAGTCCATGGGGTCGCAAAGAGTCGGACGCAACTGAGCAACTTCACTAGACTAAACTATGACATTAGGTTGTTATGTGTATTAAATGCATTTCACTCACAATATTTTAAACTTATGATGAGTTTATTGGGCTTTAACCCTATCTTAATTAAGGGAAGATCAGTACTTAATGATAGTCTTAAGGAGCCAATTCCAAAACAGAGTGAAGTGATTTTATAATGGAGGTTAGACTGAAATTCTCATAGCATTTGCAACAATAGCAAAGATTTTCACAGACTTCTTTTAATAACAGCTTTCAAAACAGTCAATAATAAAAAAACTGAGTAAAAGTCATCAAAAGCAATATTAAGAGAGGCAAAATAATGAAGATCATGTTGTAAAGTTGCTGCTAGTCTTGAACAAAGTGGAGAAAAATAAACTTCATGGCACACAGATTTAAAGGCTGGACTGTATGTCCATCAGGCTGACCACTATATACTGCATTTGTCTAAACCATGGAGATAAATAAAGATGATTTATGTCCCCATCAGCTGGTGTATGTGGCTGGTTAATAATGGACCGATATGCTTTAAAGTTGGTTCATCCAGAGATAGAGCTAATACTTCATAAATGTTGAGGAGTCTGATAAAAATATTTTTTCTGAACAGAAAGGCCAGATACTGGCATTCAGACTACATAACTTATTCAACTTCACTCATCAGCAAGGTTGTGGTGATGATTAAATGGTGTAAAACTGTGTGCCTAGAAAGTAGCAAATGCTGTGAAGGTTTTTTATTAATAATGATAATGATGGTGATGATGATGGTGATGATGACAATGATGGTGGTGGTGTTGATGACAGTGAAGATATAAATAACCTGAAACACAGACAAGATTTCAACTAAAAATTATATTCTAAACATCTTGTCAATTTCAGACAAAAAGGGAAAATTTTTTCATGTAGATGAATAATTTACCATTGTGGCACAGCAGTCATCTTAGATGTCTCTGTATAGGTCACACAGGCCAAACCCAACAGCATTCTCAACCAAGACTCGGTGGATATTCTCTGATTCTTCCAGGAACATGTTCATAGGCAGATCTGTGAGAAAGTATCACAGGACCATTTCACATCTACCTGTATATCTCCTGGGAGGCTCCCTCTCATACATGAGACTGCCATGAAGCACTTTAAGGTGTAGAAATTTATATCTCCTGTATAAAACCACTTTACTGTAGGCTAGAATTATCTTCTTCATGACTGAGAAAATCGCTGGCTCATGACACCAGCTATCTGGTGCCTCTGGTTCAATGTTGTCTTCTGGTGACATAGTCCTGAACACCATTCTGATCTTTCTTATACTCTCTGTGTAAGTGATAAACTACCTAAAGCCATTTGGTCAAGTTATCACCTTCCAGCCTGCATATATGGAATTTTGGCAAAGCTGCCTAGCAGTATCAGTGGTCACTGATGCTTACAGACTACTTGACTTCTTGACAAGGCAAAGAATTCACCCCAACTGAGGATAGCTGTGTAACAAGATGAAAATTCTGCAGTATATTGAGCAAAATGAAAACCTATTGTCTGTAAAAATGACATAATATGTATTTATAACAATTACTTGTAAAACAGCTCACATCATTATGTTGATAGAATAATGATAGGATAGTTAATAAAGTAATGATAGAAACAGTAATGATAATAAAATATTTAATATTTACAAAATATGCTCTGCTAAATCTTTAACATGCATTATTTTATTTCATAATAAACACAATCACAAGGGTTATTATTAAATGGCATATAAAATAACACAGGGTCAGACAGCTAGCAACTTGCTGGCAGTCTACAAGCCCAAGCTATCAGACTTTATTGTTCTTGAGGTTAAAGGATATATTTCATCATTTCCCAAAATGTATTTAGCAGTTTTAACAGAACTTAATTGAAGAGATCATTTACTGAATAACTTCATGATTATGAAAAGGCAAAGAATTGAATACTAAAACACACTGCTAAGTTTGGTATTAATTGAAGCATTTAAACACAATTATTAAACTCTTGGACTTCACTAAAAATGGACAGATATATACCATATGTCCTTATTTATCATTCATTTCTCTACATATTCTGATCTTCCATCAGAAGAAGCATATGCCACAGTAAACATGAAAGGATCACGCTGGGATTTTCTAACAGAGTCTTAATTTAAATTATACTTTTGGTGTACTGCCAGATGACCATCTGCCTTATATACTAATTAGGCTGTACCATTTAAAGCATACAACTTAAAGATATTATGTGAAAAGTAAATTTATGACTTGAATTTTTTTCTATTTTGAGAAATATTTTATCATACTAATAATGCTATTTTAAATATGCATTATAGAAAGTGTTAGGATAGAAAAGAAATTGACATGTAAGAAGAATGTATTAAGTGCAGTTTTCTTTTTCAAGTAAGAATTTCAAACAAGCTAAACAGATATACCCAAAGTTCAGGACTTATGTGGAAAACTTTATTCTGCAAAGCGATTCAGTTACTTTCAATTCACTGTGTGTGTGTATGTGCTCTGTCAATTCAGCTCTTTGTGACCCCAAAGACTATAGCCTGCTAGGCTCCTCTGCTCATGGGATTTTCGAAGAAAGACTACTGGAATGTGTTGCTAGGGGATCTTTCCAACCCAGTGATCTAACCTGCATCTCTTGCTGTTCCATCATTGGCAGGTGGATTCTTTACCACTGCATCACCTGGGAAGACTTGTAAGTGCATAGCTGCGTATCATTAGAAGCATGCTGCTGCTGCTGCTGCTGCTGCTAAGTCACTTCAGTCATGTCTGACTCTGTGCGACACTATAGACTGCAGCCTACCAGGCTCCTCTGTCCATGGGATTTTCCAGGCAAGAGTACTGGAGTGGGTTGCCATTGCCTTCTCCATATTAGAAGCATATATGTAGCAAAATTTGAAAGCATTATTACCATCTAAATATAGTGCTATTTATTGATAGATCATTTTTCCCTGGGTGAGTTTTGATAGTTTATACCTTTCAAGGCATTTAAACATGCCAAATATATTTGTATAATATCATAATATTCCCTTTTTATTGTTTTTAATATCAATAAGATATAGCTGTGCAGATCACAACAAACTGTGGCATACTCTTAATGAGATGGGAATACCAGACCACATTACCTGCCTCTTGAGAAACCTGTATTCAGGACAAGAAGCAACAGTTAGAACTGGACATGAAACAAAGGACTGGTTTCAAATTGGGAAAGGCGTATGTCAAGGCTGTATATTGTCATCCAACTTATTTAACTTCTATGCAGAGTACATCATGTGGACTTCCAGGCCGGATGAAGCACAAGCTGGAATCAAGATTGCCAGGAGAAATATCAACAACCTCACATATGCAGATGATACCACTTTAATGGCAGCAAGTGAAGAGGAACTACACAGCCTCTTGATGAAGGTGAAAGAGGAGAGTTGAAAAAGCTGGCTTAAAACTCAACATGAAAAAACTAACATCATGACACCTAGTCCTATCACTTAATGGCAAGTAGATGGGGAAAATGTGGGGGGAAAAAACACCTGCTCCTTGGAAGAATAGCTAAGAAAAACCTAGACAGTGTATAACAAAACAGAGACATCACTTTGCTACAAAGGACCATATAGTCGAAGTTATGGTTTCTACAAAGTAGTCGTGTATGGATGTGAGAATTGGACCATAAAGAAGGCTGAGCATCAAAGAATTAGTGCTTTTAAACAGTGGTGCTGGAGAACACTCCTGAGAGTCGCTTGGACAACAAGGACCTCAAACCAGTCAATCCTAGAGGAAATCAACTCTGAATATTCATTGGAACAATTGATGCTGAAGCTGAAGCTCCAATTCTTTGACCACCTGATACAAAAGAGCCAACTCGTTGGAAAAGACCCTGATGTTGGGAAAGACTGAAGGCAAGAGGAGAAGAGGATGACAGGACAAGATGGTTGGATGGCATCATCGACTCAATGGACATGAGTTTGAGCAAACTCCAGGAGATAGTGAAGAACAGGGAAGACTGGCGTGCTGCAGTCCATGGGGTCACAAAGAATTGGAATGACTTAGCAACTGAACAATAACATTGTTATTTTTGCTTTAAGTAGCCAATTACCCCTAAAGGAGATTTTTAAATTCAAAAATACATTTTATATTCTTCATATATTTACCACTTGTGACACTGTTTTTTTCTTTTGCTTATATTCAAATTTCTATTTACCATCGTTTATCTTTTATTTGAAGAATTTACTTTGAATTTCTTGTAATGCAGGTTCAATAGCAATTAATGTTCTCCACTCCTGCTGTTCTGGAAAGGTTTTTATGTTCAATTTGTAAGACATTTTCAGTGAGTACAGACTTACCTCATTTTGTTACTCTCCCTTTTAACAAACTTCACAGATATTGCATTTTTTATAAATTGAAGGTATGTGCCAATCCTGCATCAAGTAACTCTATCAACACCATTTTTCAACACCATTTTCTCACTTCATGTCTCTGTGTCATATTTTGTTAATTCTTAGTTATAGTATTTCAGAATTTTTCATTATTAGTTCAGAGATATAGATATTTGTTCAGAGATATTCAGATGACAGTTAACATTTTCAACAATAAAGTATTTTTAATTAAGATATATACATTTTTCTAGACATAATGTTTTGCACACTTAATTGACTACAAGGTAGTGTAAACATAACAATTATATGCACTTGAAAGCAAAAAGAAAATGTGTGACTCACTTTATTGTAATATTTGCTTTGTTGTGAGGGTGTCTAAAACTGAGCCCACAATATCTTTGAGGCATTTAATTTTACACTGACAGAGTTTTATTTTGTTTTTTAGTACTGTAAAGATTGTCCTTGAACACATATGTATAATTTCTGATAAAATATTTGTTGCAATTTTTTGTTTTTCTGTGTGGTATTAATATTTGCTTTTGTTCTGGCTCTTTCAAAAACTGTCTCTATATCAATGTGCTATTAGCAATTTAATATGTGGTTTAGTATGTTTACATTAATGTATATAATTTGAGAAGTTTTGTTTGTTTTTCAAATTTTTATTTATTTTTAAAATTGCTTTCAAATGCGTTTGTTTCTTCTGAACAACAAAGTGAATCAACTACATATCCCCTCACTCCTGAGCCTCCCTCCCACCCTCTCATCTTGTACTTCTAGGTAATCACAGAGCATTAAGCTGAGTTCCCTGTGTTGTACAGCAGTATCCCAGTAGTTGTTTATTTTACACATGGTAGTGTGTATATATCAATATTCCTCTCTCAATTAGTCCTACCCTTTTCCTCCCTCAGTCGGTTCTGTTCTCTGCATATACATTTTTATTTCTGCCCTGCAAATAGGTTCATTGGTACCATTTTTCTAGATTCCATATATATGCATTAATATATGACATTTGTTTTTTTCTCTTTCATCCACATCAGTACAAATGACCAAATTCCATTCCTTTTTATGGTTGAGTATTATTTCATATATATATGCATGCCACATATTCTTTATCTATTCATCTATTGAGGACATTTTGGCTGCTTCCATGTCCTGGATGTTGTAAAGAGTGTTGCAATGAACACTGGGGTAAATGTGCCTTTTTAAATTATGGTTTTGTCAGGGCATATGTCCAGTAATGTGATTGCTGGCTCATATGGTAGTTTTGTTTTTAGTTTTTTAGGAAACTCCATGTGAATGCTATCAAACATTTCGAGAAGAGCTAATACCTATCCTTCTCAAACTCTTCCAAAAAAATTCCAGAACATTCCTAAACTTATTCCATGAGGCCATCACCCTGATACAAAGATATTACAAAAAAAAAGAAAATTATAGCTAATATTATTGATGAACATAGATGCAAATATCTTCAACAAAATACTAGCAAACAGAACCCAACAACATATTAAAAGGATCATATATCACGATCAAGTGGGCTTTTTCCCAGGGATGCAAAGAATCTTCAATATATGCAAGTCAATCAATGTGATACACCGTATTAACAAATTAAAGGATAAAAATCATGTAATCATCTCAATAGGTGCAGAAAAAGCTTTTAACAAAGTTCAACACCCATTTATGATAAAAACTCTCCAGAAAGCAGGCATAGAGGGGACATACCTCAACAAAATAAAGGCCATACATGACTAACCCACAGCAAGTATTATTCTCAATGGTGGAAGCAGGAGATGTGGGTTCAATCCCTGGGTCAGGAAGATCTCCTGAAGGAGGAAATGGCAACCCACTCCAGTATTTTTGCCTGGAGAATCCCATTGACAGAGGAGTCTGGCAGACTACACTCCATCTGATAGCAAAGAGTAAACTACGACTGAAACAGCTTAGAAGCAGGAGCAACAAGACAAGGGTGCCCACTCTCACTTCTACTAGTCAACATATGTTTGGAAATCTTAGCCTTGGCAATTAGAGAAGAAAAGGAAATAAAACGAATCGAAACTGGAAAAGAAGTAAAACTGTCATTGTTTGATGCATATTTAGTTATATGATCCTTCTGCTTCAGATGTTAGGCTCCTTTGATTGCTAAAGATACATTGCATTTTCTACCCTAGATTTAGAATCCATGCAGCATCACTTCTACCACATTTTAGTAAATGAAATGTACCAGGCATATAAAGTTCATTAAAAGAAGATATGAAGACACACTTTAGGGAGGGGTTCAGGATTGGGAACTCATGTACACCCGTGGTGGATTCATGCCAATGTATGGCAAAACCAATACAGTATTGTAAAGTAAAATAGAGAAAAAATTAAAATTAAAAAATATATATATAAAGAAAATTTAAATTTTGAAGCTTGTGCATTTAATAGTAAGTTATTTGCTCTTTCTCATTGCACTTATTCTTTGATATGTGGTTGTTTGCTTCAACAGGTTCAGGAAGTAATAACCCTAACTGTTAAAAATAGACATTTAGTTACTATTTGCTAAGTGTGTTTTTGTAATTCCTTTCTATTGTTTCATTATCTTATTAATAATGTTTCTGTAAAATTGTAAATACAGACTTCTTTAGTTTAAGACAGGCATATCACATATTTATTGAGGACTCTTTCATTCAAAAGTAACATGTACAATTCTGGTGTAGATGTGAGACATAAAGTGAAGAGCACATCTGCCATCATGGAGATTACAGCCAGAAGCACATATTGATTGAATAATCACTTAAGTAAATTTGATAAGAACTTTAAAGAAAATCATGAGAGCACAGATCAGGGGACATATGACTAAATCTGGAAATTAGAAAAGTTTCCCTAAGGAAGTGATATCTCAGATCAAATTTATTGGGCAAGTAAGAAGCAACCCGGCAGTGAGGAGAGATAAACAACTTGGAACAATCCTTAAAATAGAACACAAGAATGACAAAAATAAAATCAATATGAACAGTCAGCTGAGAGGGATAAAGAGACTGACTAGCAAATGTTCTGCAGAAGTAGACAAAAAACAGATTTTATAAAACCTTGTAAAAGACAAAATATTTTGATCTTTGTTAAGATCAGTGAAGACTTAAAAAGGGGAAACAAGCAACCTGAGCACAATTGAATTAAAAAATAAAAATCTTCAGCTACAACATAACTGAGAGATGGAAAGGGGCAAAAACATTTTTGTCTGAAACTTTTTTCATACATTGTATATTGTTATATGTTTTAACGTCATTCTACTTATTATACTTATTATAGTACCTATTATATTTATTATGGTACCTATTATAATATATATTGCGTATAGAGAGTGAATAGTGAAGTTGCTCAGTCGTGTCTGATTGTTTGAGACCCCATGGACTGTAATCTGCCAGGCTTCTCTGTCCATGGGATTCTCCAGGCATGAATATTGGAGTGAGTTGCCATTTCCTTCCCCAATATTGTGTATAGTATAGTATTATACTCTATCATATTGATTATTTTATTTTGCTATTTATATTTAACATAAATTATAATTATATTTAATATTTTGGATGGAAGTTTTGATTTCATTTGTTTTTAAACTAAGATATTTATCTGTTACTTTAAAATTCCAGTTTTGTGAAAATAAACTCATTTCCACAAGTCAAACAGCATCACTTCACATTATAGCATGACTTTTTGAAGTTTCATGTGAAATTATATTTGGATTTAAAAAAATTGGCTCTATGCCTGTGGCAGCCAGGAGCGGAAATATTCTGTCACCCTTATAAGAGTCACCAAAGCAGTACATAACTTGCCAAGAGATCAATTTCTCTAATGAAAAATATGTAAACTCTTCATTAAAAAAAATGATCATGGTATATCCTTCAACTTCTGAGTTTCTTATTAAAAAGTAAATCCTGCTGTAGAATAAGTCCACCCTGACACAAGGTAAAATTTGTATATATTTTCATTTGTATCTAATTTGTTGCACCCAATTATCATAAGAAACCTCACAGAAACCTGTTATTATCCAATAATTCAAATGACAGCCAAAGGAATAAAGATAACCTTTAAAAGATTCAAAGTTATTCCTAACATTGCTGCAGTTATTTTCAGTTTAATAGATTATAGTGAAGCAGAGTCGCTCAGTCGTGCCCGACTCTTTGCGACCCCATGGACTGTAGCCTACCAGGCTCCTCCGTCCATGGGATTTTCCAGGCAATAGTACTGGAGTGGGTTGCCATTTCCTTCTCCAGGAGATCTTCCTGACCCAGGGATTGAACCCAGGTCTCCCACACTGTAGGCAGACACTTTACTGTCTGAGCCATAAAATCACCTCAAATTGTAATATTTTAACTACAGTTTCAGACTTCCCTTGTGGCTCAGCTGGTAAAGAATCCGCCCACAATGAGGGAGATCTGGGTTCGATCCCTCGGTTGGGAAGATTCCCCCAGAGAAGGGAAATGGCAACCCACTACAGTATTCTTGCCTAGGAAATCCCATGGACTGTATAGCCCATGGGGTTGCAAAGAGTCGGACACGATGGCGAGTTTCACTCACTCAGTGAAAAATCAGAAAAATTAATAACTTGTCTATAGTTACAGAGCATTAAGTAACTTGTGTAAGATTATAAAGGTTTTGCCAAGGCAAAAGTTTCAGGTAACATGCCACTTTCTGAACAATAACAATTTCTTGTGAGTGGAGAAACTGTGTACTTTATATTCCCTGCTTGGAGATTCATAAAGATTAGACTGTTAAGAAGTTGGAAAAGTTTTAAAATTATAATACCTGTGTAACTTTATGTTAACAGATTTATTTTGTTTAAGCTTTATACAATATTATTTAAAGATGAATTTCAATTTTTAATAACATTTACCGATTACTCATTGTGTAGGAGAAAAAGTTGTGTTGAGTGCACCTTTAGAAAGCTAGTTTATTATTTTCCATAATTAATGAAAACTAAAATACTGGCCTCAAAATTTATTTTCCAAAACTATAACAATATCTTATAATAATTAATAAGTTGCAATTTCTTACATGGACTTTGAGGAATTAAACAAGTATAAAAATATCCTATAGGGAAGAGATCATTTATTTTTTACCTCTTTCAACAACTAGTAAATTGCTAGGCTTTTAAATGTAGCTCAAAGATTATTTTGCATTATAAATTTAAAATATGGTAAAACATTTAGAATCCATTTAGGACCTAACTGCTTCTATTTTCTTTCTGTTAAAAGTAAAAATTATTTTACTTAATACCATTAACCCTTGGATTTCTTTAGTGTTCATTTCTTGCCTCAACTATAAAAAATAGTGTTTTCTATCATAAGATCCTCTTATATTTTTTGTTACATCATAATATTAATTCCCAAGTTCAAGACTGCTGCAGGCCACCAGATGTGGATCTATAGTTTTAACAGTGCGTGCTTTTAATACTTTAAGAAAATAAAATATAAATGAGTTTAGTCATCTTGCTCCTCTATTACTTAACCTCCACCCAAGCAATACTATATTGAATAAAATACCCTGGACCAGGAATCAGGAAGCATGGGTTCTATATCTGATTCTGCCCTATGTAACTATGATATAAATCAAGTTAAGTATGTTTCTGGCATCACTATTTCCTTTTTCTGCAAATGGAGTTAATGTTGCCCTACTTAACTTGCCTTGCTGTGAGACCCCAAATGAAACAGCGAGTCACAAAAAAGGAAGTAATGTACCGGTATCTTTACAAATGGGAAGTATTATTTATTTGTAGTCTCAGGATGCTTATTATTTGTGAAATGTGGGTATTTCTGTAACAATTATTCTTCAAAGTTCATTCTCCAGAAATCATGACTTTCTAAAGGATTTTAGAGTAACGTAACAATCTGGGAAGGAGAAATAGATTGATGTGAAAACCACAGGAGGGGTCGAGTGGGAGTGGGAGTGGGGAGGGTGAGTGGGATTCTTTCCCACCACAGGGTGGCTTTGTCCTCCACGTACACACTTCAGAATGCTGGTGCCCATTACCTAACAATTTTCGTTGTTAGGGTTATAGTCTTTTTTGTTCATCCCCATGACAAATATGGGTGCGTCCATAGAGGGAGAGAGTGCCCCAGTGACCACACATAGGGCACCTGCCTCGATGTGGGCTTAGGGAAGGAGCCCTGTTTCTTCCAATGCTACACCGCCCACACCCCTGACACATACCCCGGCAGCTCTGAGCACCTCTTCCCTACTTACTGTAGTTTCCTCTAAAGATAGGTGCACTGCAGTGGAGCCTCCACCACAAAGGGGCTCCTGACTGACTTCCAGGGGATATATTTGGGCTGCTTGCTGTTGGAGGGGCGGCAGCACCATGTGTCAGTCTCTCGCTTACATGTCCTCCTGTCCGCAGTCCATGGTCTTCGCCGTTTGAAAGGCCGAATAGCCATCTTTCCGTCTGGCAATCACCTCGCCTCCCTTCAACTCACACATCCCTAGTTGCCCCAGATGCGTCTGACCTGCTGGTCTTCCCTCTCAAGGCTACTTCTCCAGTGAGACACTTTTCTTTTCTTTTCATGACTGTACATGCTAAGCCTGGGTATAAGCTGCCACCTTGCCAACTCAAGCCTCAGTGCACTCCCAGGCCACCATCTTGACCAGTCTCAGCCAGGTCACGCCCTGTCTGCACATGCTGCCCTTCTGTAGACTCCTGGCCGATGAAGCCTGCCCCATTATTCTGGCTCCAGCTCTGGTAAACTCATCACATCTCTCCTTCAGTTCAGTTCAGTCTCTCAGTCATGTCCAACTCTTTGCAACTCCATGAATCGCAGCACACCAGGCCTCCCTGTCCATCACCAACTCCCGGAGTTCACTCAGACTCATGTCCATCGAGTCAATGATGCCATCCAGCCATCTCATCCTCAGTCGTCCCCTTCTCCTCCTGCCCCCAATTGCTCCCAGCATCAAAGTCTTTTCCAATGAGTCAACTCTTCGCAGGAGGTGGCCAAAGTACTGGAGTTTCAGCTTTAGCATCAGTCCTTTCAAAGAAATCCCAGGGTTGATCTCCTTCAGAATGGACTGGTTGGATCTCCTTGCAGCCCAAGGGACTCTCAAGAGTCTTCTCCAACACCACAGTTCAAAAGCATCAATTCTTCAGTCCTCAGCCTTCTTCACAGTCCAACACTCACATCCATACATGACTACTGGAAAAACCATGGCCTTAACTAGATGGACCTTAGTGGGCAAAGTAATATCTCTGCTTTTGAATATGCTGTCGAGATTGGTCATAACTTTTCTTCCAAGGAGTAAGCATCTTTTAATTTCATGGCTGCAGTCACCATCTGCAGTGATTTTGGAGCACAAAAAAATAAAGTTTGACACTGTTTCCACTGTTTCTCCATCTATTTCCCATGAAGGGATGGGACTGGATGCCATGATCTTCGTTTTCTGAATGTTGAGCTTTAAGCCAACTTTTTCACTCTCCTCTTTCACTTTCCTCAAGAGGCTTTTTAGTTCCTCTTCTCTTTCTGCCATAAGGGTGGTGTCATCTGCATATCTGAGGTTATTGATATTTCTCCCAGCATCTTGATTCCAGCTTGTGTTTCTTCCAGTCCAGCATTTCTTATGAGGTACTTTGCATAGAAGTTAATTAAGCAGGGTAACAATATACAGCCTTCACATACTCCTTTTCCTATTTGGAACCAGTCTGTTGTTCCATGTCCAGTTCTAACTGTTGCCTCCTGGCCTGCATACAGATTTCTCAAGAGGCAGGTTAAGTGGTCTTGTATTCCCATCTCTTTCAGAATTTTCCACAGTTTCTTGTGATTCACACAGTCAAAGGCTTTGACATAGTCAAAAAAGCAGAAATAGATGTTTTTCTGGAACTCTCTTGCTTTTTCCATGATCCAGCGGATGTTGGCAATTTGGTCTCTGGTTCCTCTGCCTTTTCTAAAACCAGCTTGAATATCAGGAAGTTCACGGTTCACATATTGCTGAAGCCTGGCTTGGAGAATTTTGAGTATTGCTTTACTAGCGTGTGAGATGAGTGCAATTGTGCAGTAGGTTGAGTTTTCTTTGGCATTGCCTTTCTTTGGGATTGGAATGAAAACTGACCTTTTCCAGTCCTGTGGCTACTGCTGAGTTTTCCAAATTTGCTAGCATATTGAGTGCAGCACTTTCACTGCATCATCTTTCAAGATTTGAAATAGCTCTACTGGAATTCCATCACCTCCACTAGCTTTGTTCGTAGTGATGCTTTCTAAGGCCCACTTGACTTCACATTCAAGGTTGTTACCAGTAACGCTGAAAAAGCTGAAGTTGAATGGTTCTATGAAGACCTACAAGACCTTTTAGAGCTAACACCCAAAAAAGATGTCCTTTCCATTATAGGGGACTGGAATGCAAAAGTAGGAAGTCAAGAAACACCTGGAGTAAAGGCAAATTTGGCCTTGGAAAGCAGAATGAAGCAGGGCAAAGACTAATAGAGTTTTGCCAAGAAAATGCACTGGTCATACCAAACACCCTCTTCCAACAACACAAGCGAAGACTCTACACATGGACATCACCAGATGGACAACACCGAAATCAGATTGATTATGTTCTCTGCAGCCAAAGATGGAGAAGCTCTATCCAGTCAACAAAAACAAGACCAGGAGCTGACTGTGGCTCAGAACATGAACTCCTTATTACCAAATTCAGACTGAAATTGAAGAAAGCAGGGAAAACCCCTAGACCATTCAGGTATGACTGAAATCAAATCCCTTATGATTATACAATGGAAGTGAGAAATAGATTTAAGGGCCTAGATCTGATAGATAGAGTGTCTGATGATCTATGGAATGAGGTTCGAGACATTGTACAGGAGACAGGGATCGAGATCATACCCATGGAAAAGAAATGCAAAAAAGCAAAATGGCTGTCTGGGGAAGCCTTACAAATATCTGTGAAAAGAAGAGAGGTGAAAAACAAAGGAGAAAAGGAAAGATATAAGCATCTGAATGCAGAATTCCAAAGAATAGCAAGAAGAGATAAGAAAGCCTTCTTCAGCGTTCAATGCAAAGAAATAGAGGAAAAGAACAGAATGGGAAAGACTAGAACTCTCTTCAAGAAAATTAGACATACCAAGGGAACATTTCATGCAAAGATGGGCTTGATAAAGGACAGAAATGGTATGGACCTAACAGAAGCAGAAGATATTAAGAAGAGATGGCAAGAATACACAGAAGAATTGTACATCTCTCCTAGGCCCTCTTTTTCTCTTTACTGCTCAGCTCCTACAATAGGATCCTGCTGCCAGAGGTCAGCAGTCCCTGAAAATACACATCACATCCTGAGAGCCAGTTTTAGGGAGCTGAAGCCTAGAGGCAGCCCTGAAGCCAGCAGTGGCTAGTGGTTTATATTGAAAAGATGAAGGATATTTTTTCTGCTTCCTGTTTTATAGATATAATTTTTCACTTGATATCTTATCAAGTGTTTGTATTTGAAAAATGTTAAACATGTAGTATTACTGTTTTCTACTTGGCTTTAGTAAACAATAACTGAATAAATTCTTTAAAAATGAAAACAGTTCTAGAATATAATTGTATATATCTCTTACCAATCAGCCCCTTTCATCTTACTTTGATTGGGTATATTGAAGCATGTTTCTAACCCGGCCACTTGGAAGATTTCCCATTAGGTTTGTCTTTCTCAAAGGAACACAGTTTGTGAGATGGAAACAGTATGAGCAGAAAGGGAAATCTATTAATTTTAATATTTTGATACACTTATTTCAAAAGTTTAAATTAAAAAAAATAAAAGGAAGAAATTCTCCTTAAATACTTTTATTTTTTATATACTTCATAAGTTTGTTTTTCTTTCATCCCTGAACCCTCCCCAAAACTATTTACCTAGTGTCTCAAAAGGATCAAAAGTATCTTTTATTGTTAGTTTTTTTTTTATTTCCCTCTCCACTTCTACTTTAAAAAATACCAACATTCCCAGAAATTGAGACACTTTTGAATTCATAAGAGAAACCATCTATTTGTAAAGGATCTGTGTGTTGTCATAAAGTTTTTTCCATAAAAGTGTGTCATTGTGTCATTTACATGATCCACATGGGATTGAGTGGTTATTTTGAGGATTTCACCATGGCGGTTTAGCATGGGGAAACTCATTTTAAGTGAGTTGCTGCTCATATGATGAAAAATTTATTTATGTTGGAAAAGAATAACCTGGAGGTTATATAAACACAAAATAAATTAGATAATAACAAAACTCAGGAAATTGACAAATTTTAAATGTCATTGATAGGTGTATGGTGATTCTTGGCATGCATACATGCTAAGTAACATCACTTGTGTCTGACTCTTTGTGACCCTATGGACTGTAGCCCTCCAGGCTCCTCTGTCCATGGGATTCCACAAGCAAGAATACTGAAGTGAGTTGCGATTTGGCACAGGTAGTCAGAAATCAATAGGTTACTGACATCTTTAAGAGATTAATACATTACAAATCTTGTTTTTAGAATATTTTTCAATGGTTCTTGTCTTCTGTTACCAAGAGATTTTAATAAAGCAAGATGTAAACTCTCTACTGATGTTCTGAGCCAAGTAGAATAACAATAGAGCCTTTTTCTAGATATTTCCTACTTCTTTTCTGGTGAGCGGAGGATGAATTGTTTAGTTCTATCTACCTATTGCCTTCACCGTGCTTCCCCTGTTATTCCTAAAGCCTGTTTCAGAATTTGATTAACTGTCTCCAGATATATTATGTAAATAGCAATTGGCTGTAACTATAAGTAATCAAATTCCATTTTTTTACATATAAAGATCATCAAAGGCATTTCTCTCTCCCCTTGAGTAATATATAAAGCATCTTTATCCTTCAATCTTGGGAAACATGGTGCAAATACAACTGTTAGAATCAATAATGAATTTGATGAGAAATGATAAAATTATAACAATGATGAGTTTGTTTTTAACATCTGTTCCAGGCATGCCTGAGTTGATTTTCTGCTTTTGCAGTCAATTAATAATGTTGTTTTTCTTCTCAATTATTTAAACATTAAAAATGAAATGAAGAAACTCTATAATGACAGAATTAACTCATTTATTTAAGTTGTTTTATCATACTAAAATAAGATTATAAGCAAGAATATCATAAATTATTCCATCAATTTTAAAATTTATGAATAAAATTTTTCTCATTCAATTTTAGGAACATCTTTTTAATAGAATGGCAAGTCAATCAGTTAATAAATATTTTCTTACTATGTGTCAGGCACTGCTCTATATATCAGCAAGTTGAGTAAGATAGAGCTTATAATTCCATTACTCTGGTGGACAGAGGAAACATCAAATTTATGGACTATGTATCTGTTTCCTTATAGAATCACAGCTTTCTTTTGGGGCCCTCTTCTAACTTCTGTGTTGACTAGGAAAAATTAAATACAAATGTCCTTCTTCAAGTATCTAAAGCAATCTAGTCACAGTGTGCCCCATCAACTCCCAGTAAAGTCAAGGTGGGCATGTGACCTAAGCTTGGCCAGTTGGGTCCTTAGCATTCAAACCTTGAGTGCACAACAAAGGGAAAGTCAAGGTAACTGCCATTCATTCACCTAGTGCTTACACCTTGACTACTCTGTTTCTTACTCTCTCCATCTGGATTGTCTGGATCCTTCTCCTATTCAGGTCTGCTTTTCATCTATTCGGCGTGTCTCTAATTTCTCTGCAGTATGTTTGCTTAAGCTAATTAATTTTCTTATTTTTTGGTAATTAAAGCACAAAATGTCCATTTTTTTCTGAGAACAGAAGATAGATTAAAATAATCCCGACTTTCTTATTACTAATGAGTGAAAACTTTAAAATGTTTCCCACTCCAGTTCCTACCAGCACTTGTACTAGAAACACCATATTTCTCACTATGCTTTTACCATACAATTATGAACAAAACATTTCCACTCCAGTTCATAGTCATATTGGGTGTTTTGAGCCTCCATTGTATAAAACAGAAAACAATTTAATTGCTTCAAAGTGGTAGGTCTTGAACAAGTGTGATCATTTTTTTTTTTTAAGAACTATCCCCAAGAATACAAAATGTTAAAAACTCACAAAAAAGTAAAACTACTTGAAAATACCAGAAGGTGTTTAAGCAGGTGGTAGAGCCTTTCCTCTGAAAGAATGATACTATGACTCACAAACGTTTTGAGTTTGTGCCTTTTTGTACATGAAGTTGTTCTCACTTCCGTCAGACCTTGCAGATAAACCCACAATATCGTTAGATCTAAGTTGTGAGGCTCCAGTGTTCTTGCCTGGAAAATCCCAGGGATGGGGGAGACTAGTGGGCTGCCGTCTATGGGGTCACACAGAGTCAGACACGACTGAACTGACTTAGCGCAGGTTGTGAGGACATGGTTCTGAATCAGCAGAGCTTGCTGCAAAAACGTTGGGGATGGGATCAAAATCCTGAGTACAAGCTCTACCCAGTTTCTCAAGGGAAAGTGAAAATGTTAGTTGCTCAGCCAGTCTGACTTCGCAATCCTAAGGACTGTGGTCCACCAGGCTCCTCTGTCCATGGAATTCTCCAGGAAAGAATACTGGAATGGGTTGCAAGTTTTAATCTAGGTGATCTTTGCCATTCAGGGATCAAACCAAGGTCTCCTGTATTGCAGGCGGGTTCTTTACCATCTGAGCCACAAGGGAAGCCCAGTTCCTTAACTGAGCCACAAACCACGTGTGTGAAAAACAGTCAGGAGAGAGTAGTTTATATTTGGAAAAATTTAATTTTCCCCAGGAGATTTATGGTTTTGCATCTCTATGACTAGGATTCTCCACATGCTCTGTTAGCTTAGCCAGCAGAATCATGTAAGTTAGCAAAGACTGCAAAGCATATATTATGAGTATCTTCAAAGTGATACTAAAAATCACATTTAAATTGTTAAGAGAAATATTTTTAACAGCTTTTATAAATCATAAAATTCTCCCATTTTAAGTGGATATTTTGATGATGTTTAGTAAGTTTATAATTATACAACCATCACCACATTCTAATTATATATCATTTTCCCAGGTGGCACCAGTGGTAAAGAAGCTGCCTGCCAATGCAAGAGATAAAAGAGATGTGGATTCGATCCCTGGGTGGGAAAGATCCCCTGGAGTAGGAAATGGCAACCTACTCCAGTAATCCTGTTTGGAGAATACCATGGACAGAGTAGCCTGGCGGGTTACAGTCCATGGAGTCACAAAGAATTGGGCATGACTGAGCGCACATACAGGGATTGCACCATCACACCATAAAGTTTGCTCTGCTCTTTTCAGTTAACCACCCTTCCCATTCCCTGTCCTAGACAAATAATCCGCTTTCATTTCCTGAATATTTTCCTTCTCTATAATTTTTATATAAGTAGAATTATTCACTGTGCAGTTTTTGTGTCCAGCTGTTTTACCTAAATTATCTTTAAAATTCATTTACATTTCAGCATTTCTGACTATATACCACATTACCAGTTGTTTATCCATTTATCATTTCCTGCTTTAGACTATTATAAATAATGCTGCCATATATTGTCATGCTGTTTATATAACTTACATGCAGAGTACATCATGTGAAATGCTGGGCTGGATGAAGCACAGGCTAACATCAGATTGCCAGGAGAAATATAAAAAACCTCAGATACTCAAATGACACCACACTTATGGCAGAAAGCAAAGAAAAACTAAAGACTCTCTTGATGAAAGTGAAAGAGGAGAGTGAAAAAGTTGACTTAAAACTCAACATTCAAAAAACTAAGATCATGGCATCTGGTCCCATCACTTCATGGCAAATAGTTGGGGAAACAATGGAAACAGTGAAAGACTTAATTTTCTTGGGCTCCAAAATCACTTCACATGGTGACCAGCCTTGAAATTACAAAATGCTTGTTCCTTGAAGAGTATGTCATGAGAGACACTGGGCTGGAGGAAGCACAAACTGGAATCAAGATTGCTGGGAGAAATATCAATAACCTCAGATATGCAGATGACACCACCCTTATGGCAGAAAGTGAAAAGGAACTAAAAAGCCTCTTGATGAAAGTGAAAGAAGAGAGTGAAAAAGTTGGCTTAAAACTCAGCATTCAGAAAACTAAGGTCATGGCATCCAGTCCCATCACTTCATGGCAAACAGATGGGGAAACAGTAGAAACAGTGGCTGACTTTACTTTTTTGGATTCACTGCAGATGTTGATTGCAGCCATGAAATTAAAGATGCTTACTCCTTGGGAGGAAAGTTATGACCAACCTTGACAACATATTAAAAAGCAGAGATGTTACTTTGCCAACAAAGGTCCATCTAGTCAAGGCTATGGTTTTTCCAGTGGTCATGTATGGATGTGAAAGTTGGACTGTGAAGAAAGCTGAGCTCTGAAGAATTGATACTTTCGACCTGTGGTGCTGGAGAAGACTCTTGAGAGTCCCTTAGACTGCAAGGAGATCCAACCAGTCCATCCTAAAAGTGATCAGTCCTGGGTGTTCATTGGAAGGACTGATGTTGAAGCTGAAACTCCAGTACTTTGGCCACATGATGTGAAGAGCTGACTCTTTTGAAAAGACCTTGATGCTGGGAAAGATTGAAGGCATGAGGAGAAGGGGACTGACAGGATGAGATGGTTGGATGGCATCACCGACTCAATGGACATGAGTCTGGGTAAACTCCGGGAGTTGGCGATGGATAGGGAGGCCTGGCATGCTGTGGTTAATGGGGTTGCAAAGAGTCAGATACGACTGAGCAACTGAACTGAACTGAACTGCTCCTTGGAAGAAAGGCTATGACAAACCTATGCAGTATATTGAAAAGCAGAGATGAGGTGTGAGTACAGATGTGAGAGTTGGACAATAAAAAAAGCTGAGCGCTAAAGGATTGATGCTTTTAAACTGTGGTGTTGGAGAAGACTCTTGAGAATCCTCTGGACTGCAAGGAGATCAAGCTAGCACATTCCAAAGGAAAGCAGTCCTGAATATTCATTGGAAGGATTGATGCTGAAGCTAAAACTCCAGTACTTTGGCCTCCTGATGTGAAGAACTAACTCCTTGGGAAAGACCCTGATGCTGGAAAAGACTGAAGGTAGGAGAAGGGAACAACAGAGGATGATTGTTGGATGACATCACTGACTCTATGGGCATGAGCTTGAGTAAGCTCCAGGCATTGGTGATGGACAGGGAAGCCTGGTGTTCTGCAGTCTCTGGGGTCTCAAAGAGTCAGACACGGCTGAGTGACTGAACTGAACGGGTTTGGTAACTTCTGTTATATGAAATGTATTGGTATGTTCTCATTCTGACTTGTAGTTTTTTATCATTATAAAGTGTCTTTCTTTATTTATTTTTTTGAAAGAGTTGCATTTTACCCTATGTCAAGATCATTACTCTTTTTAATTTTAATTTTCTGAATATCCTTGCAGAGCCTTTTATTTCTTTACTAATCTGGATTTTTGTGATTTTTTTTTCATTATATGTTTGTTTCAGTATGTAATATGCAATATAAGATGAAGTTAGATTTTGCTTTGTTTGAAAGCTATAAGTATTTTTCTCTTAATTTTTAAGAAAATATCATTTATATTTATTAATAAGACCAATTTGTTAGCTTGAGTTAACTTTCCTTCTTTTTGGTTGTCATTATATCTATTTGTACTTTACAGTTTTTTCAAAATTATAATTCTATTAATTATCCTTATAGATATTTCTTTTGAATTTTCATATATCTGCATTTTGTGCAATATTTGAACCTGTTATTAATTTATTCTCCACTCACATTCTTTCTCCATTTATTTTAAAGTAATATTTTATTACCAAACTAATACTTAAGAGGGAATCAGTAGCCATTTTATAGCTTTATTGAAGTAAAATTGATATTTGAATTGAAGTAAAATTTGTATTTAAAAATTCAAAAATTCTACCATTTGTATCCATGTAATTTAGTTTGCATACAATTCAATGATCCTGCCAGACAATTTGTTGAAGTTTGTTCTAAGTTTTTTCCTTAAATGTCTGAAGTTCATTCCTAGGGGATTGCTCAAGGAGCATTCAAGAGAACAATCATTTCATTCTGACATGTTAATAACTTAATAGCTATTGGTCTCTGGTCTTTATACTTAAAGTAAGTTTGGCTGAAGCTCATATTTCCATTCCTTGACTACTTTAAATATGTTACCCCATTATGTTTTGAGATGAAGTGTCATTATAGGGATTTTCTTTTCTTTATAAGATACCTAGATGTTTGCCTGGATCAATATATAAACTTTCAGAAGTTTAAGTTGTGCTCTAGGACTCTATTCCTGCACACAGTGTGTGGTAGTCACTCAGTCATGTCCAACTCTGTGACCCCCATGGACTGTAGCCTGCCTCCAGATTCCTCTGTCCATGGAATTCTCCAGACAGGAATACTGAAGTGGATAGCCATTCCCTTCTCTGGGGTGATCTTCCTGACCCAGGGATCAAATCTTGGTCTCCTGGGTTAGAGACAGACTTTTTACCATCTGAGCCACCAGGGAAGCCCCCTGTACACAGTATGTTCTATTAATATGAATGGTCTGTTATCCCCCTCCCTGGCCTCCCTCTCCTTTTTTATCCCTCTCCTCTTCCCCCTCAGAAAAAATGTACTAATATACACAGACACACAAACACACACATACACACACATATATATTGTATAATATAAATATTTATAAATATATATAATAAAAGGTATACATATATATTTTTTTCTTTTCAGTTGCTTTCCCTTATTCCTTCTTTACATGAATTCTATAATTTGTTTCCAAATTGTTCCTTTTAATTTACCCATGTATTAATCTGTTGATCTTTTTATTATTGTTCTCTATGTCTTATTTCTTTATTTGTCATGATGTCTATTCACTTTTAAACTCCATCTATTTTAATCTTTATGAAATAATTTCATTTTCTATTAATCTGTCTTTTACATATTTTATCTTTATCCATTTTGCTTTTTAAACTTTAGACTTTTTGACTGATCAAAATTCTCTGATATCTTCAATATTTTCTTAATTTCTTTTAGCTTATTTTGAACTCATCTGATTTATATTCGTATTATTCTCTCTATTGATTTAGGACTCAGTTCATTTACATATATTTCTTAATGTATCTTTGCATGAAGCTTCATCATCATAGTTTTAGTTGCTCATCTTGAATTGACATAGATTTTTTTGTAATTTTAGATGAACATTTCTACTTACATTGGGTTGGGCCTCTATAATCTCAATTTAATCCTTCAAGTGCCCACTCCTATATAATTTGCTGCTTATTATTTACTATTTGGAAAATATGATTCTAAGATCTGGTTTCAGTGGATATTCCTTTTTCATTATATGCATATCTCTGTATTTTAGGTCCAACGTTGCTACCTTGCCTCATTTGCATCTTATATCTAGAAGGTTTTATGTGTTTGGTCTTTTTCCCCCTGACTAGAAGTTACAGTAGCTTCAAGGACTCTGGCCTCAAATGCTTACAACTTTTTTGTGGGGACCCGTGATATGTTCTACTAGACCACAACTTGTCAACTAAGATACTTTAGAATTGTGAGAGGAATTTTTTTCCCTAATTTTGTTATAACAAGAATGTGAATGTTATTCTGTGGCAGAATAAATAAGATTTTACAAACTTTGTATCTTTTAATGTAGCAATTACATTATTGTTGGTTTCTAACCCCTATGAGGATATATATCTATGACTTAGTGTCCAATCTTCATCAGGATAGATTTAGATCTGGGTCTGTGACAGTAGCATGAAGAGTTATTTTTAAATGGTTGCTAGCATGATGTTCTTGGAAATCATGCTCAGGGTCAACCACAGTACGTATGTGTTAATATTTATACCTTTCCTTCAGCTAATCCAACAGAATGCCTAAGAAGACTGCAATAATAATAATAATAACAATAAATACTGTCCTCCCTTCTCCACTTTTATTAATAAATTATAAGATAATTTATCATTATTGCAAACAGAAAATACATAGTTAAGGAAATTATCTAGACATGATGCTTCAAATATTAAGGGTATAAAAGTCACAAAAGAGAGCTATAAATTATGCTCATTTTAACATATAAAATATTTTTAACAAAAAGCCAAATGCTAAAGAAGTGTAGTAAAAACTTAACCACAGGGGGAAAGAAAAAGGAAGCACATAATTCTTACAGTTAATTTTCAGTCTACTGTGATTTCACAAATGTGAAATAGAATGGAAGAAGAAAGTCTTTTGCATTCAAACCAGTAGACCATTGAAAACCAAGAAAGCTTATATTTATTTAGTAAAGAATGAACAAAACTAGAGTAATGAAAAATTTTATCCCTGCGTTAATTAAAATCATCCTAGACTGTAGTTTTTGATGTTTGATTTTTATTTTTCCAAACTGGTAACTTAGAACTAGTTTTCCCTTGGATTCTGGCCAAATTAGAAAGAAAAATCATTTAAAAAAAGAGCATTACTGTTCATAATATCATTTCAAGAAGATTGATTTGCACAACATTTATTATAGGCTAAACAAATGTTAAAGGTACATAGAACATGCAATTGCCTCAGGTAAAACACTTCCAGAATCATTCATCCAACTGAAAATAAATCTAACTAGTGTTATGTAAAGAAAAATATATATGTATATGTGTGTATATATATATATGTGTGTATGTCTATTTACCATGATTCTGCAAATTAATCTGTTAAAATATATTTAATTAAAAATCATTTTTAAAGATAAAAGATTAAAGTAAAATAATATACTTTTGAAGTTTTTTATGTTAATATACATGAATTTTCCATTTTAACCACTTTTAAGTGTATAATTCAGTGGAACTAAATGCACCCCTGGTGTTCTGCAGCCATCATCATCTATCTCCAGAGCTTATTCATCAATCCAAACTGAAATTCTCTGCTCATTGAATGATAACTACACATTATCTCTGCTCCTCAGTTGCTGGTAATTACTCTTCCACTTTCTGTCTCTATGAATTTGCCTATTCTATGTGTGTCTTATTATAAATAAAATTATATAATTTTAAAACTTTTGTGCCTGATCTATTTCATTTAGCCTAATAGTTTCAAGAGTCATTAGTTTTGTAGCATGTTTCAGAATTCCATTCCATTTTAAAATCTGAATAATATTCCTTATATGTATAAACAGTGTTCTATTTACCTATTAGCCTGCTGATGGGCATTTAAGCTGATTGCACTTTTTGACTATTGGAAATTTTCTGCTTTAAACATTGGTACAAGAGTATCTGTTTAATTCCCAGGTTTCAAATATTTTGGATACATATCCAGAAGTGGAATTGCTGAGTTACATAAGAATTCTATTTAACTTTCTGAGAAACCACTGCACTTTTAAAATATATTTTAAATGGAATAGTGACATCATATTTTTTGTATGAAATTTGGGCATAATCTGTGCTTTAACTAATAATACTGTGAAAAAATTGAAAGTGCAATTCGCTTAGTCTTGTCCGACTCTTTGCGACTCCATGGACTATAGAGTCCATGGAATTCTCCAGTCAGAATACTGCAGTGGGTAGCCCTTTTCTTCTCCGGGGGATCTTCCCAACACAGGAGCAAAACCAGGTCTCCTGCATTGCAGGCAGTTCTTTACCAGATGAGCCACCAGGGAAGATAATACTGTATTACATGTTAAATTCTTCTATACTTTTTAAAACATAGTATTTCTTTATATTCTCAGAATTGGATTCGAAATTTCAAGCCTCATTCAATTTCTTGAACTCAGGAAGACAGTAAATTTTCTAGTCTTTTAGCAGTGATAATAAATGCCAGAATAAATGAAATTATATCAAAGTTTTCTGTGAATATAAATTAAAATTCTAACATTCTATTCATACTTAATCAAACAAAAGAAACCAAAATGTCATAAAAATTTTAGGAAAAAAATTCATAAGTTTTCTAAAATGTATATATTTTATCATACATACTATGTATATATATAGCATGCAAAATGCTTTCTACTACACTTGATACAGGCTTGAGAAAGAACAACAAAAAAAAGAGAAGAAGAAATTGGAAAACATAAACTAAATGAAGTGGGAATACTGAATAGGAAATAGACAATTTGATACAAGCTAAAGTAAAGTATCATCATATAGTCCAGTTGTTTTTAAACATGGCTGCTCATTAGAATCACATCTGGAGTTTCGGAGGAAAAAAAAAAAGCAATACCTGGGCATTTGCATTTTTCAAAAAATGCCAAGATAATTCTAAAGTGCATCTGTATTTTAAAAAGTGATTACAGGCTTTCCTACCATTTCTAAAAATGGTAGTTTTAGTGATATAGAATTATATTATTTTTCTATTGACCAGTCATGACACAGTGGTTAAAAGAAAATAGCTACATAATCACAAAAGACATTTATCAGTTTTCATGATGAGATTAAAAATGAAAGATAAAATATGTGTTTCCTACCTAAGTTCCTTTAGCATTTGTTGTAATTCTGGTTTGGTTATGCCCAATTCTTTTAACTTTTTCTTGTCTGTAAAGCGTTAGATGTCTCATCAAATCTTAATAACAGATTTGCTGAGAGAGTAGTCTATGTTACAGGCTGTTCTCTTTCATCACTTGAAATATATCAAGCCATTTCTTTTGGGCTAGTTCCTTTGTTTATTATTTGTTGTTTTTCTTTTGTTGCTTTTCAGTACAGTTCAGTTCAGTCGCTTAGTCATGGCCGATTCTTTGCAACCCCATGAACCGCAGCACACGAGGCCTCCCTGTCCATTACCAACCCCAAAGTCCACCCAAACCCATGTTCATTGAGTTGGTGAGGCCATCCAACCATCTCATCCTCTGTTGTCCCCTTCTCTTCCTCCCCTCCATTTTTCTCAGCATCAGGCTCTTTTCCAATACGTCAGCTCTTCGACAAGGTGGCCAAAGTATTGGAGTTTCAGCTTCAACATCATTCCTTCCAATGAACACCTAGGACTGATCTCCTTGAGGATGGACTGGTTGGATCTCCTTGCAGTCCAAGGGACTCTCAAGAGTCTTCTCCAACACCACGGTTCAAAAACATCAATTCTTTCCCCCTCAGGTTTCTTTATACCCCAACTCTCACATCCATACATGACCAGTGGAAAAACCATAGCCTTGACTAGATGGACTTTTGTTGACAAAGTAATGTCTCTGCTTTTTAATACAATGTAGAGCTTGGTCATAACTTTTCTTCCAAGGAGTAAGTGTCTTTTAATTCCATGCCTGAAATTACCATCTGCAGTGATTTTGGAGCCCAGAAAAATTAAGTCAGCCACTGTTTTCATTGTTTCTCCATCTATTTCCCATGACGGGATGGGACCGGATGCCATGATCTTCGTTTTCTGAATGTTGAGCTTTAAGCCAACTTTTTCACTCACCTCTTTCACTTTCATCAAGAGGTTCTTTAGTTCCTCTTCACTTTCTGCCATAAGGGTGGTGTCATCTGCATATCTGAGGTTATTGATATTTCTCCCGGCAATCTTGATTTCAGCTTGTGCTTCTTCCAGTCCAGCATTTCTCATGAGGTACTTTGCATAGAAGTTAATTAAGCAGGGTGACAATATACAGCCTTGGTGTACTCCTTTTCTTATTTGGAACCAGTCTGTTGTTCCATGTCCAGTTCTAGCTGTTGCTTCCTGACCTGTATACAGACTTCTCAAGAGGCAAATCAGGTGGTCTGGTATTCCCATCTCTCTCAGAATTTTCCACAGTTTCTTGTGATCCACACAGTCAAAGGCTTCGGCATAGTCAATAAAGCAGAAATAGATGTTTTTCTGGAACTCTTGCTTTTTCCATGATCCAGCTGATGTTGTAAATTTGATCTCTGGTTCCTCTGCCTTTTCTAAATCAGCTTGAACATCTGGATGTTCATGGTTCACATATTGCTGAAGCCTGGCTTGGAGAATTTTGAGCATTACTTTACTAGCGTGTGAGATGAGTACAACTGTGCGGTAGTTTGAGGTTTTTTTGGCATTATCTTTCTTTGGGATTGGAATGAAAACTAAGCTTTTCCAGTCCTGTGGCTACTGCTGAGTTTTCCAAATTTTCTGGCCTATTGAGTGAAGCACTTTCACAGCATCATTTTTCAGGATTTGAAATAGCTCCACTGGAATTCCATCACCTCTGCTAGCTTTGTTCATAATGTTGTTATCTAAGGCTCACTTGACTTCACATTCCAGGATGCCTGGCTCTAGATGAGTGATTACAATATCATGGTTATCTGGTTCGTGAAGCTCTTTTTTGTACAGTTCTTCTGTGTATTCTTGCCACTTCTTCTTAATATCTTCTGCTTCTGTTAGGTCCCTACCATTTCTGTCGTTTATTGAGCCCATCTTTGCAAAAAATATTCCCTTGGTGTCTCTAATTTTCTTGAAGAGATCTCTAGTCTTCCCCATTCTATTGTTTTCCTGTATTTCTTTGAAGTGATCACTGAGGAAGGTGCTCTTATCTCTCCTTGATATTCTTTGGAACTCTGCATTCAAATGGGTATATCTTTCCTTTTCTCCTTTGCTTTTCACTTCCCTTCTTTTCACAGTTATTTGTAAGGCCTCCTCAGGAAGCCATTTTGCTTTTCTGCATTTCTTTTTTCTTGTGGATGGTATTGATTCCTGTCTCCTGTACAATGTCACAAACCTCCATTCATAGTTCATCAGGCACTCTGTCTATCAGTTCTAGTCCCTTAAATCTATTTCTCACCTCCAGGAAGTCAAGAAACACCTGGAGTAACAGGCAAATTTGGCCTTGGAATGTGGAATGAAGCAGGGCAAAGACTAATAGAGTTTTGCCAAGAAAATGCACTAGTCATAGGAAACACCCTCTTCCAACAACACAGGAGAAGTCTCTACACATGGACATCACCAGATGGTCAACATCGAATTCATATTGATTATATTCTTTACAGCCAAAGATGGAGAAGCTCTATATAGTCAACAAAAACAAGACCAGGAGTTGACTGTGGCTCATATCATGAAATCCTTATTGCCTAATTGAGACTTAAATTGAAGAAAGTAGGGAAAACTGCTAGACCATTAAGGTATGACCTAAATCAAATCCCTTATGATTATACAGTGGAAGTGAGAAATAGACTTAGGGGACTAGATCTGATAGATAGAGTGCCTGATGAACTATGGAATGAGGTTCGTGACACTGTACAGGAGACAGGGATCAAGACCATCCCCATCAAAAAGAAATGCAAGAAGGAAAATGGCTGTCTGGGGAGGCCTTACAAATAGCTGTGAAAAGAAGAGCAGCGAAAAGCCAAGGAGAAAAGGAAAGATATAAACATCTGAATGCAGAATTCCAAAGAATAGCAAGAAGAGATAAGAAAGCCTTCTTCAACAATCAATGCAAAGAAATAGAGGAAAACAACAGAATGGGAAAGACTAGAGATCTCTTCAAGAAAATTAGAGATACCAAGGGAATATTTCATGCAAAGATGGGCTTGATAAAGGACAGAAATGGTAGGGACCTAACAGAAGCAGGAGATATTAAGAAGAGGTGGCAAGAATACACAGAAGTACTGTACAGAAAAGATCTTCACGACCCGGATAATCATGGTGGTTTGATCACTCATCTAGAGCCAGACATCCTGGTATGTGAAGTCAAGGGGGCCTTAGAAAGCATCACTACGAACAAAGCTGGTGAAGGTGATGGAATTCCAGTTGAGCTATTTTAAATCCTGAAAGATGATGCCTTCAAAGTACTTCAATATGACAACAAATTTGGAAAACTTAGCAGTGGCCACAGGACTGGAAAAGGTCAGTTTTCATTCCAATCCCAAAGAAAGGCAATGCCAAAGAATGCTCAAACTACCACACAATTGCACTCATCTCACACGCTAGTAAAGTAATGCTCAAAATTCTCCAAGCCAGGCTTCAGCAATATGTGAACCATGAACTTCCTGATATTCAAGTGGGTTTTAGCAAAGGCAGAGGAACCAGAGATCAAATTGCCAACATCCGCTGGATCATGGAAAAAAGCAAGAGAATTCCAGAAAAACATCTATTTCTGCTTTATTGACTCTGCCGAAGCCTTTGACTGTGTGGATCACAATGAACTGTGGAAAATTCTGAGAGATGGGAATACCAGACCACCTGATCTGCCTCTTAAGAAATCTGTATGCAGGCCAGGAGGCAACAGTTAGAACTGGACATGGAACAACAGACTGGTTCCAAATAGGAAAAGGAGTACCTCAAGGCTGTATATTGTCACCCTGCTTAATTAACTTCTATGCAAAGTACCTCATAAGAAATGCTGGACTGGAAGAAACACAAGCTGGAATCAAGATGCTGGGAGAAATATCAATAACCTCAGATATGCAGATGACACCACCCTTATGGCAGAAAGAGAAGAAGAACTAAAAAGCCTCTTGAGGAAAGTGAAAGAGGAGAGTGAAAAAGTTGGCTTAAAGCTCAACATTCAGAAAACGAAGATCATGGCATCCGGTCCCATCCCTTCATGGGAAATAGATGGAGAAACAGTGGAAACAGTGTCAAACTTTATTTTTTTGTGCTCCAAAATCACTGCAGATGGTAACTGCAGCCATGAAATTAAAAGACACTTACTTCTTGGAACAAAAGTTATGACCAACCTAGATAGCATATTTGAAAGCAGAGACACTACTTTGCCGACTAAGGTCCGTCTAGTCAAGGCTATGGTTTTTCCAGTAGTCATGTATGGATGGGAGAGTTGGACTGTGAAGAAGGCTGAGCACCAAAGAATTGATGCTTTTGAACTGTGGTGTTGGAGAAGACTGTTGAGAGTGCCTTGGACTGCAAGGAGATCCAACCAGTCCATTCTGAAGGAGATCAACCCTGGGATTTCTTTGGAAGGAATGATGCTAAAGCTGAAACTCCAGTACTTTGGCCACCTCATGCAAAGAGTTGACTCAATGGAAAAGACTTTGCTGCTGGGAGGGATTGGGAGCATGAGGAGAAGGGGACGACCAAGGATGAGATGGCTGGATGGCATCACTGACTCTATGCACGTGAATCTGAGTGAACTCCGGGTGTTGGTGATGGACGTGGAGGCCTGGCATGCTGTGATTCATGGGGTCGCAGAGAGTCGGATATGACTGAGCAACTGAACTGAACTGAACTGACTGACTAGTCTAGTGGTTTTCTCCGCACTCTTCAATCTTCAGTCTGACTTTGGCTATAAGGAGCTCATGATCTGGGGCCCAGTCAGCTCCCGGTCTTGTTTTTGCTGACTCTATAGAGCTTTTCCATCTTTGTCTTCAAAGAATATAATCTATTTGATTTCAGTGTCGATCATCCGGTGATGTCCACGTGTAGAGCCTTCTCTTGTGTTGTTGGAAGAGGTTGTTTCCTATGACCAGTGAATTCTCTTGGCAGAACTTAGCCTTTGCCCTGCTTCATTCTGTACTCCAAGTCCAAATTTGCCTGTTAGTCCAGGTATTTCTTGACTTCCTACTTTTGCATTCCAGTCCCCTATAATGAAAAGGACACCTTTAGGTGTTAGTTCTAGAAGTCCTGTAGGTCTTCATAGAAATGTTCAACTTCAGCTTCTTCAGCATTATTGGTTGGGACATAGGCTTCAATTACCATGATATTGAATGGTATGCCTTGGGAGGCGGGGTGTCATCCTCCCAAGGACACCCCTGGCTAGGGGGGACATTATGAGGTGGAAACTTACTTGTGCTCTGGTACATCTTTCTGACCTATCCTAAATATTTGGTGGAGTTATATTAAACATAACTCTTGGTAGGCACTGAGAGAGGCATCAGAGGGCATACAGACTGAAACCAAAATCACAGACAACTAGCCAATCTGACCACATGAACCACACCCTTGTCTAACTCAGTGAAACTAAGCCATGCTGTGTGGGTCACCCAAGATGGACGGGTCATGGTGAAGAGATCTGATAGAATGTGGTCCGCTGGAGAAGGAAATGGCAAACCACTTCAGTATTCTTGCCTTGAGAACCCCATGAACAGTATGAAAAGGCAAAAAGATAAGACACTGAAAGATGAACTCCCCACATTGGTGGTGCTCAATAGGCTACTGGAGATCAGTGGAGAAATAACTCCAGAAAGAATGAAGGGATGGAACCAAAGCAAAAACACCCAGTTGTGGAAGGGACTGGTGATAGAAGCAAGGTTCAATGCTGTAAAGAGCAATATTGCATAGGAACCTGGAATGTTGTTAGGTCCATGAATCAAGGCAAATTGGATGTGGTCAAACAGGAGATGACAAGGGTGAACATCAACATTCTAGTAATCAGTGAACTAAGATGGACTGGAATGGATGAATTTAACTTAGATGACCATTATATCTACTACTGTGGGCAGGAATCCCTTAGAAAAAATGGAGTATCCATCATAGTCAACAAAAGAGTCCGAAATGCAGTACTTGTTGCTTTTAATATTTTACAAATCATATTTGTCTTTAATTTCTGTCAGCTTGATTACTATGTCTCGATGTGGTCCACCTTGAGTTTAACCTTCTTGGGACTCACTGAACTTCCTGGACTAGGTTGATTATTTTCTTTCCCATGTTAGGGAATTTTTCTGTTATTATCTCTTCAAATATTTTTTTGAGTATTTTTTTTTCCCTTTCTTCTCCTTCTGGGATCCCTCTAATGAGAATTTTGGTGCATTTAATGATGTCCCAGAGGTCTCTTACCCTGTCTTCATTTTCTTTTTAATTTCATTTTTGTTTAATTTTTAAATTCTAATTTCTACATTGTTTTGCTTCAGTGATTTCTACTATTCTGTCTTTGAGTTCACTTGGTCTGTCTAGTCAAGGCTATGGTTTTTCCAGTAGTCATGTATGGATGTGAGAGTTGGACTGCTGAGCACTGCAGAATCGATGCTTTTGAACTGTGGTTTTGGAGAAGATTCTTGAGAGTCCCTTAGACTGCAAGGAGATCCAACCAGTCCATTCTGAAGGAGATCAACCCTGGGATTTCTTTGGAAGGAATGATGCTAAAGCTGAAACTCCAATACTTTGGCTACCTCATGCCAAGACCTGACTCATTGGAAAAGACTCTGATGCTGGGAGGGGTTGTGGGCATGAGGAGAAGGGGATGACAGAGGATGAGATGGCTGGATGGCATCACTGACTCGATGGACATGAGTTTGAGTGAACTCTGGGAGTTGGTGATGGACAAGGAGGCCTAGCGTGCTGCGATTCATGGGGTTGCAAGGAGTTGGACACGACTGAGCGACTGAACTGAACTGAACTGAGGGTTACTCTCCCGCCCCATTAATTCTTTTGCCTAAGGCAATCCAGCCCTAGATAGGATTCTCAGCAGGTGCCAGTGGTAAAGAACTAGAACTTCTGCAATGCAGGAGACATAAGAGATGAAGGAGGGCATGGCAAACCACTCCAGTATTCTTACTTGGAGAATCCCACAGACAGAGTAACCTCTCACGACAGTGGGAGATCTTCTTTGGTATCGTTGTTCTCCAGCCTTTATCGATTCCAGATTATGATATATTCTGCATAATTTGCTTATATTTTGAAGTTATACATTTTAAATTTATCTGAAATTTATTTTTTAATGGTTCTGGACAGGAATCAAACATAATTTATATTTTCTAAAAATTTTCAGAATTTACCAATGAAAAATTTAGGCTACTGGATATTAGAAATATGTATATATGTTTACCAGCTTCACCTGACCCAAATTAATATAGCAAAACTTATTACAAAGGATGTTAAATGGTTTCTTATTTTGGATACACAAATTCTATAATGTTTCTTATATCTCTGAATATAGTTAAATACATTGAGTTTATGTAAGATTAAATAAGACAAGCATGGTAAAAATTATTTGCGTGGGATTACTGAAACTTATAGAATTAGAGCATAAGTTTTACTGTAAAATAAAGAATGGATGAAAATTATTTTGAGAAAAGTTTTTAAATTCAACCTAGTAAGATTAGTTACCTTAATAGAACAAAAGTATGTTATTAATTCAACACTCAACTATATTACATTTGAAATCATATGATCCTACACACAAGAAAAAAAGGGTATAATATATTGTGATATTAAGGTGTATTGACATTTATTAATTTATACCAAATCTAAATCAGTCCAGTTCAGTCACTCAGTCATGTCCGACTCTTTGAGACCCCATGGACTGCAGTATGCCAGGCCTTCCTGTCCACCAACTCCCAGAGTTTACTCAAACTCATGTCCGTTGAGTCAGTGATGCCATTAACAATCTCATCCTCTGTTGTCCCCTTCTCCTCCCACCTTCAATCTTTCCCAGCATCAGGGTCTTTTCAAATGAGTCAGTTCTCTGCATCAGTGGCCAAAGTATGGGAGTTTCAATTTCAGCTTCAGTCCTTCCAATTTGAACTCTGGTTGGCAATTTGATCTCTGGTTCCTCTGTCTTTTCTAAATCCGGCTTTATCATCTGGAAGTTCATAGTTCATGTATTGTTGAAGTCTGTCTTAGAGAATTTTGAGTATTTCTTTACTAGCATGTAAGATGAGTGCAACTGTGTGGTAGTTTGAGCATTTTTTGCATTGCCTTTCTTTGGGATTGGAATGAAAACTGACCTTTTCCAGTCCTGTGGCACTGCTGAGTTTTCCAAATTTGCTGTCATATTGAGTGTAGCACTTTTGCAGCAGCATCTTTCAGGATTTGAAATAGCTCAACTGGAATTCCATCACCTCCACTCTCTTTGTTCATAGTGATGCCTCCTAAAGCCCACTTGACTTTGCATTCCAGGATGGCTGGCTCTAGGTAGTGATCACATCATCGTGGTTATCTGGGTCATGAAGATATTTTTCTTAAAGTTCTTCTGTGTATTCTTGCCACCTCTTCTTTATGTTTTCTACTTTTGTTGGTCCATACCATTTCTGTCCTTTATTGTGCCCATCTTTGCACGAAAAGTTCCCTTGGTATCTTTAATTTTCTTGTAGAGATCTCTAGTCTTTTCCATTCTCTTGTTTTCCTCTATTTCTTTGCATTGATCACTGAGGAAGGCTTTCTTATCTCTCCTTGCTGTTCTTTGGGACTTTGCATTCAAATGGATATATCTTTCCATTTCTCCTTTGCCTTTTACTTCTCTTCTTTTCACAGCTATTTGTAAGGCCTCATCAGACAACCATTTTGCCTTTTTGCATTTCTTTTTCTTGGGGATGGTCTTGATCACTGCTCCTGTACAATGTCACAAACCTCTATCCATAGTTTTCCAGGCACTCTTTCTGTCAGATCTAATCCCTTGAATCTATTTCCCACTTCCACTGTATAACCATAAGGAATTTGATTGGGTCATACCTGAATGGCCTAGTGGTTATCCCTACTTTATTCATTTTAAGTCTGAGTTTGGCCATGAGTTCATGATCTGAGCCACAGTCTGCTCATGATCTTGTTTTTACTGATTGTATAGAGCTTCTCCATCTTTGGCTACAAAGAATATAATCAATCTGATTTCAGTATTGACCATCTAGTGATGTGCATGTAGAGAGTCTCCTCTTTTGTTGTTAAAAAAGGGTGTTTGCTATGACCAGTGAATATTTCCATAGTTTAATAATAATCAAAGTACAGCTAGTAAATTTACATGGAAGACAAGGTCATACTCTTCAGAGTGTATCATACTTATAATATGAACAATTGGGGGAATATAAATCATTGTTTTCAAATTTTCTATTTCAGTAGGATTTCTTAAACCATGTAATTGGTTTCTGCAATTTAGAGACCACAATCTAAGATATATTCCCATTTTTATCTCTCATCTATGAATTTTATATCTTGGGTAATTAACTACTTTAAAATTGAAACGTATATGCCAAATTATATACTTTTATATACTGAAATAAAACCAAGTTTTGGATATCCACTAACTTAAGCATCATCTTCTCTTTGTCTTGTCCCTTTTCTAATGCTGAAAACAAATGATGATGTAAAGAAGTTCATCGTCAGCCTCAATAAGCTTATAGATGGAATTTAATGACAGAAAAATAATGTATCCCAGAGTTCTTTATGTGGAATTATCTTAATGCAAAAAATCAATTGCATTGTAGCTTTCAGTTTCAATGATCTTGGCTATAATTTCTCTGAGTAAGCGTAACTTTGTTTACTATCCTGGGTTCATAACAGAAGCCAGACATTTGCTGTCAACTTAGAGCAGCCACCAAATCTTTCTATCTGCTACTAATGTCTTAGGCATCCTCAAGTTGCTTTTTACATCTCAGGTTTCAGAAAATGAGCTATTGCATCCTTGTATCCTTTCTTTTCAGCTTTATAGAATGTAGTGAATTACTTAATAGGTCTTGTTCTGCCCTTTGAATTCCAGGTCTGAATTCTCTGCTGAACTATCTAAGAGTCTTAAAAATAAATTCTCAATGAAGTCACAGCTTGCATTTGTCTTTGAACTTTTATACAAATGTCACAATGCCCTATTATACAAAATTAATTCAAAACATAATGTTACATATACTTTACCCTTTGGTTAGTTTCAACTTCAGTGATTCCTCATTGCCATTGTTATGGATTTCAGAGACATAGGAAAATGGACTTAAGGGAATTACTAATAAAAACACAATATTTAACTCTATATAGTTCTTTCTGAATAATGAGCAGTACACCATTTCTGGAAAAAAAAAAGAGAGAGAGAATAGGTCTTGATTATGGTTTTATCTTTTCAGTAGTACTATTTCAAAAATAATTAGTCCAGCTTTGTGATAGAAAGCACATAATCAAGTAATAAAGCAAAATCTGACACCACATAATGGAGTTCTGGAAATAAAATGGTGGTAAGATGAAATCCATAATATTTAACAGCATTACCAAATTATATGTGTAAGCCATATTTTTATTTCTTAAGTGCAAGTTATATATCTTTGAAATTATGCACACACAATATTATCCAAATGATCTGAAACAAATAATGATAAAAACAGATTCTGTTATAATAAAAATGGTAAGGTCATAATAAAAGGTAAGATTATAATAAAGATGGAGAAAAATACAGAGCTTATATACCTTTACTTGTAGATGTGACTTTAGAAACAAAGTCATTTTAAAATGGGAAAAATATATGGTAGGCTGCAGTCCATGGGGTCGCTAAGAATCAGACACGACTGAGCGACTTCACTTTCACTTTTCACTGTCATTCACTGGAGAAGGAAATGGCAACCCACTCCAGTGTTCTTGCCTAGAGAATTCCAGGGATGGGGGACCTGGTGGGCTACCATCTCTGGGGTCACACAGAGTTGGACACGACTGAAGTGACTTAGCAGCATATCCCATGAAAAGAAAATAAATTGCATAAGTCATAATGCTATAAGAGCTAGATCTAAGAACTCAGGTTTCTTATCATATTATCAAATACTAAGCTAATGTAGGGAGAAGGCAATGGCACCCCACTCCAGTACTCCTGCCTAGAAAATCCCATGGACGGAGGAGCCTGGTAGGTGGCAGTCCATGGGGTCACAAAGAGTCAGACACACTGAGCGACTTCACTTTCACTTTCCACTTTCATGCATTGGAGAAGGAAATGGCAACCCACTCCAGTGTTCTTGCCTGGAGAATCCCAGGGACGGGGGAGCCTGATACGCTGCCGTCTATGGGGTCGCACAGAGTCGGACATGACTGAAATGACTTAGCAGCAAGCTAATGTAACTCCAGAGAAAAACCATTTATTTTTCATTGGCAGTTTATTCAATTCTCTTTAGTTGTTCTTGTTTGCTATAATTAAATAATGAAGAAACCATGACTATAACATATACATGATAAAATTTCACCTGTAAATTTTGATGCTAGTTTTCTCTTTTGTTTTATATTCAATAAATATTATTGACATTAGTTCATGTTTAATTAGGATTATATAAAAGTTATACTTGCAAAAACAGCATTTAAAGGAAAGAGAAAGATAATTGGAAATGAGAATAAGATTTGGTAGTGAGAAAATGACAGAAAACTAATACGAAAGGGAAGAAGAAAAAAGCAGGATATGTTGAGTGTGTACAAAAGAGAAAGGGATATTTGTGCTCCCAATTGAAACAATGATTTTCTTAATGCAATATGTACACAACTATATACTTTTGAATTTCAACCTGCTTTCAAGGGAAAACATCTTTTTGAGTTAGACACTTGGTACATTTCTTCACTCTTAAAGTTTGTTATTGATGTCCAGTTGTTGGAATATTAGCCCAAACCTCATTTTCATCAGTGATCTCTCATACTGTTATACAGTATATTCTTTTCTAGTCTACAAGTTTTTCTACACACATTGAAGCAAAGATGTGTTCTATTATAGCCAGAGACAAGAGAATCAACCTTTCATTTTCTAACTTTCTCTAAAATTTTAAATTCTTGGCCTGATATAGTTTTTACACAAAAAAACAGTAAACTCTATTTTCTGTGTTTATTCATGAGAATAATCTAAAAAATAATTCAGATTGCTAAACTGAAGGATATCTAAGATATAAATATTTATTGGGGTGCTATTATATACATGTCATTGTTCTGGGCCTTAGATTTGCAGAAGTGAATAACGCAGATGTGGTCTCTCTCCTCCCTATACTGGAAATATAATTCCAGATAAAAGCATAAATTGATTAATTTCATAACTGTAGTAAGTGCCATGAAATCATATTAGAGGGAAAACTGACCAACTTTCTCAAGGTGAGAAACAGTATATCAATAGGACAAACATCTCTAAGGACAAACATCTCTAAGGACAAAGATGAATTCACAATAAGGATTTATAAAGAAAAAAGAAATATGAAGGGGATTTCCCTGGTGTGGTCCAGTGGTTAAAACTCTGCACTTCCAATGCAAGAGGTGCAGATCTGATCCCTGGCTGGAGAATGAAGATCCCACATGCTGCCTAGCAAGGCCAAAAAATAAAAGCAACTATGCTTCAATAAAATTTAATGTAAAAAATATGAAGGATTAAGGGAACAAAGATTGAATAGAGAGGATTTTTAGAATTAGTCAAGAACTTACACTATGCTTTCTTGTCAGTATATCTTGTTCTATTTATCATTGACCACTGTTAGATTAAATGATAAAAATTCAATATGTGAGGTGACCTGAGCTGGATACCTGTCAAGGTCCAGTTTTTCAGTCCCCTAGTCTACTTGCACATATGGTAAAAAAAACAAATTGTTTTAAAGTTGTTGTCATTGCTGATGCCTGTGCTACTACAAATAATGAATCCTATTTAAAAAGTATATTTTAGGAGATCAAAATAAGTCAGCATTATTAGTTTTCAAGAAAGAAAAACATATGAAAACTTAAATGTGTTTTATGGATCTTTTAGTAGGTAATGCTTTATGTTGGACCTGGTCACTACTGACAGGTAAGAAAGAATGACTAGTCAATTTGAAGGGAGAAAAAAAGAGAAAAAATATATCTATACAGAAAAACAGCCTGCCTATTCTGGAGTTCCTCCTTTTCTAACTGATAAACCACTTGGATAAAAGGTCACTAGCGTGGGGACTGACCAGTGGCTAGGACTTCGCCTTCCAATGCAAGCAGTGAGAGTTTGATCCCTGATTGGGGAGCTAAGATCCCACATGTCTTGTGGCCAAAACACCAAAACAACATAAAACAGAAGCAATATTGTAACAAATTCAATACTTAAAAAAAAAGTTTACTAGCATGAAGTTGGTGATTGTCTTTCATATGCCTGAACATTTCTCTGAAAGATTTTATCTATAAGATCTTTAAGAATGATATAATTGCATGAATAAACACAAAAGGATCAATTAATCCATTCGTAAAAGAATGTCTATAAGTTATCTTTCCCTATCCAACTTAGAGGCAAGACCTTTAAGTCTTTGGATAAGATAGAAGTTGTGGAACCTGCATTATTTTAGGGGTTTCAGATTTTCCGTCATCTGATTAAATCTACTGAAAAAAAACAACGTTCCTTTTTCCTAATGGATCATGCAGGAAAGAAAAGAATCATTTCTCTTTGACGTTTTTTCCAACTATGGTTGAAGGAAAAAAAGAGACCCACAAAGCAAGCTTTTTGATGGATCCAAATCTTGAGATTCTGTGGTTTTAGGTGATAGTCATGTGCTTACCTTTGTTTTTACTTTTTGTTACCTTTCTCCTTTTATATATATATATTTTTGATGCCAAAAGTTGGCTAAGTTTAAATCAAGTCTAGACTTATTGATTGCAACTTGCCATTGAATTGTACTTCTGTTTTCTAGTAATAACAGGAAAGCATCCTGAGATGTTTGCATGAAGGATGTCATGCATAGCAAATATAAATGATGGATGAATGATGTACCAGGTTTTTAAAAGTATTAGCTAACATCTTACTAAACCACTTAGAATTTTTTTTTTTTTAATCTTAGGATCTGGGGAGACAAGGAGCATTGGAGAGAAACAGTTGCTATATTGATCATTTTTAAGTTAAAAGAGTGATCTCAAATCACTTGAAAGAAAGATATCAATACTTAATAAAATAATGGACTAGATATTCAGAGAGGAAATGTTAAGGCCAGAGGCAATAAGATCAAGAACAATAAAAATGATGATTTTTCAAGTGAAAATTATGACAGGTTATCAATATTAATTCCCAATAGAAAAGAAAAAAAAAACAGCAAGTAGAAGAAAGAAAAAAAGTGTGCATGTGCTACAATTCTGTTAATAAGAAGTCTAAAAAGACTGATGATTTTATTAAGTATTGTCAAAGTTATATTCAAGCATACTTGGTTATATACTAAAACAGTACTTTTTGTTTATACTTTTAGCATTAATTCTTATGTGCTACATTGAACTTTAAAGATTATAAGCCAGCTAGAGAGTTCTTATATGAAAAGAATGTCATACAATATTACATTTCACCATCTCTTATCTCTATTGAGGGACATTGGGACATAAATGTATGGTTGTAGATATTGGACCCATGATACCTTGGTTAAATTTTGGCCCTTCTGATGTTCTAGATATATGACCAAAAGCAATCTGCTTGATTTTTATAACATCAGTGTGTCATTCATATAAAAGGGGTTGTAATACATTCTCAGTTTTTGTGAGTATTACATTTAAAATTAAATTATAATAAGTACAATGTCATCGGTAGCTTTTTTTAAAACAAATCATTTAAGTGAATCATGGAAATTCTTATCATCTTAAGAGCTGTTGTTCAATAAGGAATTTTAGTGAAGAAACTGTTTAATTCCAGGTACTCTGCTAGGCACAGGGAATATAATAGTTAGGGAGACATCAGGTATTAGGCTAGTAAGAACTTGACTTAGAGGAGGATTCAAACTTAAAACTACAACAAGGATAACAACAACTCAAATAAACAAACCAAATAAATACATACAATGCGAGCTTCTGTTGACTCAGAAAAATCTTTATACGAGCTTTGCTTTTAAAGTCATGATCTTTCTTTCCCTGTCACCAGCTTTCTTAAAGGTTCTGACTCCCAGATCTTTATAGGAGAATCCAGTTAGATATTTTCAGGAGATTTTATGAGTTCAATTCTTGCATCTCCTCTTGTCTACAGAAGTACTAAAATCATTAGTTGTGACATCTGCTCCTTATGACTGGCAGCAAGCCTCTGCCCAAATGTGTGCTTGAGTACCTGTGCCCTCCTTCACTAAAGTCATATGTAACACTGACCTCTCCTGATACCTCTTTGGAGAAATTTCTCAGAGCTATTTCAAATCTTCTGGGCTATAGTCCTCATTTTTCCCCAAATAAAACTTAGCTGACAATTCTCACATTGTACATTTATTTTTTTCAGTTGACATCCTTATTACTTGGTACTTCAGTTCAGTTCAGTCGCTCAGTCATATCCGACTCTCTGCGACCCCATGAATCGCAGCACGCCAGGCCTCCCTGTCCATCACCAACTCCCGGAGTTCCTTATTTCATAGTAAATCAAATCTTATTACCAACTAAAGGGGCCCAATGTTTATGTGAAGTTTCTGTAACTTCATTATCTAAGTGATCTTCATCAAATGTAAATCAGGACACATCACACTACTCTTTAGTATCTTTCACAGCTTTATTTTTCCTTCCTACCTTAAAAACTACAAACTCTGTCATCTGTAACAGTCATTCTCAACCAAGTATAATTTTGCCCCCAGGGAATACTTAGAAAGACCTGGACATATTTTTTACTATCACAACTGGAAGAGTGCGGCTGACATCCAGTAAGTAGAGCTGAGGGATCCTGTTAGACATCCTAAAATACTCATAGCCATAACTCACAACAAATCATTATCTGGTCCAACATGACTACAGTGGTAAGGTTGAGATCCTCTGGCCTAAAATATCTCCAGTGATTTGAAGCCTTACTATCAAGAAGAGTCTTTATTGCCTGCTTTCTTACTTAGCCCACTTGAGTCACATCAGTTTTCTTTCTGGTTCTTTACATTGCCATAATATTTCCTACCTGATAAAAAGTTAGTCTCATAGTCGTGTCGGACTCTTTGTGATCCCATGAACTACTGTAGCCTGCCCAACTCCTCTATCCGTGGAATTATCCAGGAAAGAATACTGGAGTGGATTGCCGTTTCCTTCTCCCGGGGATCTTCCCAACCCAGGAATAGAACCCAGGTCTCCTGCATTGCAGGTGGATTCTTTACCAACTGAATTACTAGTTAAAATTAGCCACTGCCTGATGGACTTTGGCCATTGTTTCTTCCTAGAACAGTTTCTCCTGTTTAATTTCAGAGGGAAAGAAGTACACTGTAATGCATACACAAACAGCATGAATGGGCCAGGGCTCAGGTATGAGTCTAGAGCGTTAATTCAGAGCATTATTAAGTGTGGTAGAGTGGAACTTTTCACATAATAATGGAAGTCAGGGATCAAGCAGGGGGATAGCATAAAGATAATTCTGTTCTAACATAACAATAATGCTTAGAAGAAATAGCAGTTGTTGATTATATTTCAGGATTCAGGATTTGGGTATTTTGATAAAGCTTGTATGCCATATAACCTTTCAATAGCTCCCTGGTAAAGTGAACATAACTATTCACATTTGGAGATTAAAAAGAAAAGAAAAAAACAAGCCCATTTCTTCAGAGTCATGCAGTCTCTGAGATAGAATAGGTGGGATTCAATCCCAAAACCAGTCTGATTACATACTTATTACTCTTAGCACTAAGGAGCTGAACCTGAGGAAGAATGAGACAGGGAAGATCAGACAGTGATTTTGTGTAACAGTTAGGGCTGGGCAGTTTGAGAGGTATTTAGAATACGAATCCAGGGAATGAGGAAAGATAGAGATTTAGATAGATTTAAGGGAAAATCAGAACATGTAATTGATAGCACTTGAAAAATGAATATGAGAGTGAGGTGAGGGTAAGGGAAAATTCACAACTGAATTGGTTTCAGGATGGGTTAGCAGGATATATGGTGATATTATCCTTTAATTTTTATTATTAATAAAATTGACAGTGGGGGATGGTGAGTGATTAGTTAAGATAATTTTAGTTCTGTGATTATGGAGCAGTTAAATAGCTATATATATATGATTCAGGAGAGAGGTAAAAGTCTTTAGAGTTGGGGTTAGTCACACCCTGTGGATGGTAATGGATTCAGTGCTAGGATGACCTCCATCTGGAGGATTTTAGAGAATGAGAAGAAGTTATAATCCAGAGGAACCTCAGCAAGTGTGAAAGAAGAGGCATTAACTCTGTTACACAAGTCTAATGTCTTAGATGTAAAAGAAAGAATTTCTAAAGGTGAAATAGATGAGCAATGTTTAGTGTTGTAGTGCTCAAGTATGATCAGGACTGAAATGGTAAAATTTGATTAAGATGTGATCCTCAATGAGAATCTAGATGAAAACAGTTTCTGTACAGTAGTGGGAACAAAAGAAATATTAGAACAGGTTGAAGTGAAAAAAGAACGTGAGAATAAGCATATGCAAAATGAGGATAGACTAGGAAGGGATCTGTTTGTAATAAAGAAAAGTCTCTTAAATAATTTTTTCTGGGAGTTTTATTACAATAAAAAAAGGAGAGGTTGAAGGCATGGGAAAGAGAGAGAATAGATCCACATTCTGACTTGAGAAGGTAGAAAGAAACTAACTGTAGTAGATACAACAAGATCAGGCTAAGAGGAGGGTATGGATTTTTCTACTAAATCTAGAAATAAAAGAGGGAAGGCAGAATGCAAATGTAAATGACTGAATCTGTGGAATTAGTTATAGGATTTTTAAAGCGTGCATCTGAGTGTCATTATTTTCTCAGTGCTGTGAGTGTTGAAACCATTCACTGAAAGCAAGAGTAAGGTGGGGAGTTAAGGCAGTGAGGAAGTGGAGAAAGTATCTGAAACACAAAATTGTAGCAGATGCGAGAGAGCAAACTAAAGACTGCAATTGTTGGACCTACGGGATGGTCCAGCACGCATTGGAGAAGACGCTGATGTGTGGGGGATGGTCAGTTTTCCCTAGTAGTGCTCCAACCACTGAACATAGGCCAAATACCCCTGGAGAAGGAAATGGCTGGCTACCCACTCCAGTATTCTTGCCTGAAGAATGCCTTGGATAGAGCAGCCTGGTGGGCTACGAGCATCCCTTGTAGCTCAGTCAGTGAAGAATCTGCCTGTAATGCCAGAGACCTGTCCATGGGGACACAAAGAGTCAGGCACAACTGAGTGACTTAAGGCATAGACTAAAACAAGGCAGAAATTTGAAACTCTTAAGGCTGAGGAGCTGTGAGAAAGTAATATTGAAAAAACTAACGGAACAAATTGTTGACATTTACTGATTTGAATATAAGCTGCAGATGGAATCAAGATCTTGTTGAGGTCAGAGTAGTTTAACGAAAAATCTAGAAGGATAAGAGGATATGGTTAGGTATCAAAATGTCTGAATTGTAGTGTTTTTGAGATCAACAAATTTAGTTAATGACTAAATTCCTCTATGGTCATAAGTAGAAGGAAAGGGTAGAGTAGATAATGAAATCAAATAAATATAAGACCAAGTGTAGAAAAGTTATCCATTCATTGGTCCTTAACTTCACTTTGGACAACAGGAGGACTTGTGCAGAATATCAGGCAGATATTAGGGATTTCTAGATATTAGCTCTGCCTATAACCTTGCCCTCTCTCCTTACTGCATTTTTCAACTTCTCTCCTTTGTATTTGATAATATTATATATATATTTTATTTAACTACATATATTCAAACTTTTCCAATAAGAAATGCTCCTTCTTTTTTCACCAGATTGACTAAAAGCATATTTATATCACCAAAACTCTTTTAAATGATATAAATTTTAGACAATTATGATGAACAATCCTTGATTTAATTATTAGCACCCCACTCCAGTACTCTTGCCTGGAAAATCCCATGGGTGGAGCAGCCTGGAAGGCTGCAGTCCATGGGGTCGCTGAGGGTCGGACACGACTGAGTGACTTCACTTTCACTTTTCAATTTCTTGCATTGGAGAAGGAAATGGCAACCCACTCCAGTGTTCTTGCCTGGAGAATCCCAGGGATGGGGGAGCCTGGTGGGCTATGGTGTCACACAGAGTTGGACACGACTGAAGTGACTTAGCAGCAGCAGCAATCTATATATATACACACATATATATATATATATATATATATACACACATGTTGCACATATTGCACACACGCATATATATATATGTTAAAAGCCCTCTTGACACCTTTGAAGAATATTGATGATAGGTTTTGTATTTAGGATGCTTCAGAATCCATATAGCTTACCACAAACCATAGTTTTACAGTAGCCATGATTTTTTTTTTTTTTAAAGCACTATGGTCTAGAATAAGCATACCAGGCTCCTCCATCCATGGGATTTTCCAGGCAAGAATACTCGAATGGATTGCCTTTTCCTTCTCCAGGGGATTTTCCCAACCCAGGGATTGAACCTGAGTGTCCCACATTGCAGGCAGATGCTTTACTGTCTGAGCCACCAGGGAAGCATGGTCTAGAATGGATACATGTATATGTATAGCTAAGTTGCTCTGCTGTGCATCGGAAATTATCACAACATTGTTAATTGGCCATGCTCCAATATAAAATTAAAAGTTTAAAGATTAAAAACTAAAAGAAGTAGCTACTTTTCTTTATCTATAAAATGAATATTCAGTGTTTATATATTGGAGATAAAATTTATTAAGTGAAAATACACATTAAAAATCATATCCTCCTGAATAAAATGATAATATACATCAAATCTTTGGTATCAAAAATTAATATTTACTGCAGAAAAAAGTGAACAAAAGAGAGACAAAGTGGTCTTTAATAAACAGGTGACTGTAGAAAGATTTGAAAATCAATAAGGTAAAATTGCCTTCCTCTTAAAATGAATTAAGTTCAAATCAATTTATTGCCAAACCATGGACTATAATTTATATAATTTATTTAACCAATACCTTCAGGATTCAGTGAACCCAAGCATTAGCCTTGACAGATTATAGAACTCAGAGACTCTGGCAGATGTCACCAAGGACTTGGTGTACTTATTAATGAGGAAGACATAAAATGAGAATGATCCTAGGCATTCTCATTGATGCAAATATGTTTTAGAAGAATTTCAAATGATGTATTCAATCCTGGGTTGAAAAATAGACTTTATCCTTTCTTTTCTTTTTAAATAGCATCATTGAGATGTAAACATGTACAATAAACTGTGTATTGAAATTGCAAAATTTTATATATATATTTTTTTAAATTTATTTATTTTTTTTTAATTTTAAAATCTTTAATTCTTACATGCGTTCCCAAACATGACCCCCCCTCCCACCTCCCTCCCCACAACATCTCTCTGGGTCATCCCCATGTACCAGCCCCAAGCATGCTGCACCCTACGTCAGACATGGACTGGCGATTCAATTCTTACATGATAGTATACATGTTAGAATTCCCATTCTCCCAAATCATCCCACCCTCTCCCTCTCCCTCTGAGACCAAAAGTCCGGTGACAAACAACTAATCTCAAAAATATACAACCAACTTATGCAGCTCAACTCCAGAAAAATAAACGACCCAATCAAAAAATGGGCCAAAGAACTAAATAGACATTTCTCCAAAGAAGACATACGGATGGCTAACAAACACATGAAAAGATGCTCAACATCACTCATTATTAGAGAAATGCAAATCAAAACCACAATGAGGTACCACTTCACACCAGTCAGAATGGCTGCGATCCAAAAATCTGCAAAATTTTATATTTTGACAAATGTACACATTTGTGGAACCATTGTCAGGATTAAAATAATGAACACATCCACTGTTTCCAAAAGTTTCTTTGTGTCCCTCAATAAGTTTTCTGTCCTCGTCTTCCTACCCACTATTCTGTGTAAAGCCCTGAACTACATTCCAGTTAATGTAAATTACTTTGCATTTTCTAGAGTTTTGTAAAAATGACATCACAAAGTATACACTCATTTTTTTTTCTGAACTTTAAAAAAATCTGTACAAAACCCATCAATATAATTTTCCAGGTCGAAAGCTAAACAAAGACAAAAACTGAAGACAGCACTGAAGTCCACCTATAGGTGAAAATGGACAGCTTGTGATTTATCTATACAATGAACTACTGCTTGAAAAGAAAATTGAATGAGCTAGTGATAAATGCTACAAAATGTGTTAATCTCAAAATAATTGTTCCTATTGAAAAATATTCAATTATATAATGCATGACTTCTCTTTAAATTAAAATCTAGAAATATTTGCAAGTAATAAATCTGATAATCTATTATTCAGAACTGGTTCTTAGTTATGAATGGTAAATGTTAATGACATCTATGTCAGGAAAAATTCCAGTGATTCTTATTTTCCTGAGTGTTTTTGAATTAGGCAGGTATATTTTGAAATTTGTCAAATTTAGTGTTCATTATTATTATTATTATTAAAAATGGATACTTTTTTGGCAACTTTTGTCATCCAGAAACTTCTGGAATCTAGAATCTATTGCAGAATCTACTCTGGAATCAAGTTGTGACATGTTATTTTTTAAGATATTGTTAATTTTATTTCCTATTATTTTACTTGAGAACTTTGCTTCAATTTTCTGGACTTTTCAATTTTTGTTGAATATTTGTCAGTTTTTATGTGTGATATTATAGTTTATAAGAAGAAATATATATTTGGTCCTCATCCCATTCCTGACACAGAACTTCTAACTTTCTAAGTGATAAGAGCTATAGGAGCATCTTTTGTTATAATATTTGATCTTCTGTCCTCAGATTCTAAAACAGATATTTGCCAGTTTGAAAGTCGGAGATACTTTATCTCTATCAGGAGAAAACGAAAAGCATGCTGGTATAAGGTATGCTTATACTTATAACCATATAAGCATTTCCTAGGGTCTGGCATTTAATGAAATAGATACTCAGTTATTGAACAACGTCATTGCTTGTCCCTGGTAGGTTATATAACAAAGACTTGGGAATGGGTACACCTGAACAGGTTACCCTTATGTTCTGTAACTGTGATGCTTGTTGCTTTCAGGGCTGTTGTTGCCACAGTAGTTGGCCGTGCCTCACACATAAGTGATTCATACGCATGTAGGGGAATATATATATATACCTATATATGTGCACGTTACTGCTTCTGCTGCTGCTAAGTCACTTCAGTCGTGTCCAACTCTGTGCGACCCCATAGATGGCAGCCCATCGGGCTCCCCTGTCCCTGAGATTCTCCAGGCAAGAAGAGTGGAGTGGGTCGTCATTTCCTTCTCCAATGCATGAAGGTGAAAAGTGAAAGTGAGGGCGCTCAGTCGTATCTGACTCTTAGCGACCCCATGGACTGCAGCCTACCAGGCTCCTCCGTCCATGGGATTTTCCAGGCAAGTGTACTGGAGTGGGTTGCCATTGCTTCCTCCAATATGTGTGCATACATGCACACATACATATACACACACATATATATGTATATATCAGCAATGAATCTATGATTCCAGTAACTAGTTAATAGTGGCTAATTATTATTTTCTCCGGGAGTTGGCGATGGACAGGGAGGCCTGGCTGCTGCAATTCATGGAGTCACAAAGAGTCAGACATGACTGAGCAACTGAATTGAACTGAACTGAATTATTATTTTAATTGTATAGAACTTTCATCCATTTATCCATCTGGAACTAATAAAGTGGTATATAATATTATTCATCCAGAAATCAATCACATAGTTACAGTTGAAACTGACATATTAAGAATATAGTGGTGGGCAAATAACCCAGGTTTAGCTAGTACTACTGGGCATTATACAGATGACATTATTATATGTTATTTATTTATAAATTGAATTATAATTCTGAAGCTACAAGAGAGCACATTTATTTAATGCAGTGTGGAAAAACAGAGGAAGTGGGCTTATTGAGAGACAAAAGGGGACATAAGAGAGCTAAGAAAAAAAAGACAATACATTCCTAATGATATGTGAGACAATGGATCCAGTTTTATGAGTTCTTATAGAATACCTGACCTTGAATTACATAAAGCTCATCAATTGTGTCTATTTACTTGGAATTATTAGAGGAATAACTAATCTACTATTAATATCCTTTTAAGCCAATATTCTTAAAGAACGATTGGTGATGTAGATATAAAAATCACAAAACAAACCCCTCTATTGTTTTCAAATAAGAAATATCATAAGAAGAGAGAAAATACAGAAAAAAATATTTCAGCAAACTGAGCTGTATATGCAAAAATATACGATTTTGAAATCAATTCATCTGCTATACCACACCTCAGATATGGTGGAAGGAATGAAAAGAAAGTAAACACACACACAGAATCATAACTTCTTCTTGGACTAAAGGTAAAAATGTGTACTCAAGGGTACAATCATTGCAACCTTGATTTTAGCCAGTTCTTTTGGTAAGTGAACTATTACATATGATTATACTATTATGAAATAAAATGTATGCTGTACATAGTTATTTTTAATGTGTTTGATGAAAAAATCAATTACCTTTTTTTAGTATATTTAAGACAGTACTTAGAAAAGCCTTCTACTTTATTGACTATGCCAAAGCCTTTGACTGTGTGGATCACAACAAACTGGAAAATTCTTAAAGAGATGGGAATATTAGATCACCTTATCTGCCTCCTGAGAAATCTGTATGTATGTCAAGAAGCAACAGTTAACTGTACATGGAACAACAGACTGGTTTCAAATCGAGAAAGGAGTAGTCAAGACGGTATACTGTCACTGTGCTTATTTAACTTATATGCAGAGTACATCATGTGAAATGCCGGGCTGGATGAACCACAGCTGGAATCAAGATTGCCAGGAGAAGTATCAATAACCTCAGATACGCAGATAACACCACTTTTATAGCAGAAAATGAAGAAGAACTAAAGAGCCTCTTGTTGAAAATTAAAGTGGAGAGTGAAAAGTTGTCTTAAAACTTAACACTCAGAAAACGAAGATCATGGCATCTGGCCCCATCACTTCACGGCAAATAGATGGGGAAACAGTGAGAGATTTATTTTTTTTGTGGTCTACAATCACTGCAGATGGTGACTGCAGTCATGAAATTAAAAGATGCTTGCTTCTTGGAAGAAAAGCTATGACCAACCTAGACAACATATTACAAAGCAGAGACATTACTTTGCCAACAAAGGCCCATCTAATCAAAGGTATGATTTTACAAGTAGTCATGTATTGATATGAGAGTTGAACTATAAAGAAAGCTGAGTGCTAAAGAATTGATGCCTTTGAACTATGGTGTTGGAGAAGACTCTTGAAATTCCCTTGGACTGCAAGGAAATCAAACCAGTCAGTCCTAAAGAAAATCAATCCTGAATGTTCATTGGAAGGACTGATGCTGAAGTTGAAGCTCCAATACTCTGGCCACCTGCTGTGAAGAACTGACTTACTAGAAAAGACCCCAATGGGGCAAGATTGAAGGCAGGAGGAGAAGGGGATGACAGAGGATGAGATGGTTGGATGGTCTCACTGATTTGATGGACATTAGTTTGAGCAAGGTCCGGGAGTTGGTGATGGACAGGGAAGCCTGGCGTACTGCAATCCATGGGGTCACAAGGAGTCTGACAGGACTGAGAGACAGAACTGAACTGATGATCATAATTATACAGAATTTCTGAGTGTTTTTGTAGCAGAATAATGCTTTAGATAAATACAGGACACTTTGAAATATATACAGACTTTTCAATATCTTAAAGTAAAATGAATTTTCCTCTTAAAATAAAAATATATTACTTGATGCATTAACAGATTAATAGTTTAAATGAAAGAGAAAGTAAATGAACACAACTTACAGGTTCAGGATGATGCTTCAACCTTCATATTTTCCCTATTACCATAAATGGTTTAATAAATTTGCATTGAAAGCAGAGTTATCCAGACACATTCAAGGGGTCAATATGTCAGTTTCGCTAGTTGCAATTTAGATAACTTGGGAGAATTTTTAAACTCTTTCAAACTGCATAGGAACTATGCATTATGTAGATAACAGTTTGTGTCCACTTACATATTTTTAAGAAAGGATAATTTGTTTCTGAGAAAATATTCATATTTAAGGAGTAACTCAATTTGCAGTATCTGGTCAAATTAACTATTTTAAATTCTACATATAATCCAATTTATTCACCAAGGACATTGGCCTTTCAATCTTGTTTGGATGTCTTGTGAAATAGTTCTGTCCAGTCAGTTATGCAACATTTGGTCATGTAAGGCAAAAGAGCCCTATAAATAATCGGCCATGCAAAAGAAATATTGATGAGCTGCTTCTATATTGCTTTCTTCCTTGATGTTATTCTAGTAATTTTGTGTCTGTGTTTAAGATGGTTAACCTGACACTTATTATGATAACAGCATATGAGAATAAAAGAATAAATTACAAAGTGCATGATTCCTATTGATGTAAGCATTTGTTCCCTATCAGGAATGTGCCTGGTAACAACAGTCAAACAATGCTCTTTACCTTCTAAATTGAACACTGCACACTGCCTGACTTTAGATATAATTACTTCACATAATTGTTTCTGTCAAGAATAAATGAAGCCTTAAAAGAACAATGCAATCATTACAAGTGGAGCATCTTAAGATATATATTATGCTGGGCCTTTTACCCTTAGTGTTTTCTGTCCTGATATTAATGACTAAAGATGCTTAAAGTATGCATCTTTGGGCACCAAAAGCAGATATCTGAGCGCTTGAGCTATTCTTGGGTAATTCTAAATACACTCATGTTGCTCAATGAAAACCTAGTAAAAGCAGTATTTGTTTGCAGTTAATTTGTTCAGCCTGAGTAAAAACATGTTGGCAGTGCAGGGGCAGAATAAAACATGGAAGCAATATTTTTAACACTAAATAATGTTTCTTTTGCAGTGCCTAAAGAAGTGGTTTCTTCCCATCATTGGGCTTTACATTAGAATTTCTGGTTTGCAAAGTCAATTTAAATAGTCCATTTAGATTAAACTGCATTGAATGGAAAAATGCATAAGGTAGCTTACATGCAGGTATAAATCTGGGACAGTTAATTAATTAACCCAGTAATGCATGGCACTTCTACAGAGATAAGATTCAGAGATCATCAATATTTATCATTCTTGATGGCATTTCAACTGTATTTACTCTAAAATAGGAAGGAGACCATACTTAAAATTTTCAGGGTCTCCAATACAAGGCATTTCTATGCCATTATCATTATTATATATATGTATCTTATGTTTTTGGAAGAATCTGTGGATTATCTCTCATTATTCATTACTTTATGCTATTAAAAAAAAAAACTACTAGGAACCAGACATCATGAAGTTTTCAATCTATTATATAAAATATACATTGAATAGTATGTAAATATAACATCCATTTAAGTGTCATGGAATAAAATAGAGAGTGCTTTGAATGTTACATAACAAGGTTTGGTTGGGGCTTGCTGAAACTGCAAAATTTGTTAGGAAGCAGGAGATGGGAAAGTAGAAGTAGCTTCTTAAAAGCTCAAAGGTCAGCCTTGAGTAAATGTTTGCTTGAAAATGTAATAATTGATGACTGTAATTTATATCAAGTCAGAGAGCTGATAGTTAGCATCTTGTCACTATGTCCCTCAGCCAGCTATCCCAATAGTTTCTTTACACATTCTGTAAAAAAAAAAAAAAACAACAACAAAAAAAACAAAAAAAACAAACAAAAAAAAAACTCTCCTCCAGAAAAATCTCATACTAGATTCAAAATTTCATAATCATTCTCTCCTCACACCCTAGCCCCACAAAAGGAATCCAAGCTGAAAACCTTTATATCAGAAACAGTATACACCTCTCCTCACACTCATACAAATGCGACCGCCTAAAAATGACAGTATTGAATATCAAAAGTTAAAGTGTTAGCCACTCAATCGTTTCTGACTCTTTGAGACCCCCATGGACTGCAGTCCACCAGACTCCTCTGTCCAAGGAATTCTCCAGGCAAGAATACTGGAGTTAACTGTCATTCCTTCTTCAGAGAACCTTCCCAACCCAGAGATCAAACCTCGGTCTCCTGTACCATAGGCAGATTCTTTACTAAATGAGCCACCAGGAAGCCCTCAGTTTATAGTCTCCTCAGTTTATAGTGACAAATGATCCCTAAAGTGTGAATTTTTAATGCCTAGGACATATCCGTGTATGGTAGCAGATAAATGATTCTTAAATGAAAAAGTCATATTTTTATAATCTCATTTCAATACTTGATTCTATTGATCTTTTCCTCTTTGATTCTCTTCTACTTGTGCTTTTGTAACTCTATTTTCTCTTTCCTCTGTTACTTAAGTTCTCCTTCCCTGGATACTCTTTTTCTAGCTTCCTAAAAGTTATACATCTTCAGTGATTTGTCTGTGGCCCTCTCTTCTCTTCATGCACCTCTTTGGTGATCTCTTTTATTCCAATACTGTCAGCTGTTTCTTGTACATAAATGACAACCTGAAGATGAAGGAACAATGGTATAATGAAAGGCACTTGGGTTTGGTGTTATCTTATGGTATAAAATTCCAGCACTTCTGCTTCCTGACTATCTGTAGAAAAAATTTTTTTTTTAATTTCTGTCATCATTTACCTCTTTAATAAAACATATATCATATTATAGTATGTACATATATCATTTACATATATATCCATAACAATGTACGGAACTTTTGAGAACCTAAAATAGCACCTAGTGGGCATTCAAGGAGGAATTTGTCTTATTACTAAATTCAGGCCATCCTTAACCCAGAATACTTATGGATTCCAGATCTATATATCCACTTGTTTGTTTTTTTTTTTATGTCTTCATCTGGGTAGATAGACAAATCATAACTCACAGCTTTCCTCAAACTAACTCCCTGTTCTGGACATAAGTTTTGCTTAATTAACTGCATCCTTATTTCCCATTTCCTTTCAAGTTGTCAAGGCCAGAAAACTGAAACATATCTTAAATTTGTTTAACTGATCAAACTCAAGTCTAATCAGTCATCTTGTCCTACAAAGCCAACACGCATATGTATTTTCAGTCCAATGTCATTAACTTGTTGCTTATTGCACCCTCAAATCTCTCATCAATCAGACTATCACAATCAGACTCCTGGCTGATTTGCCTCTTCTAGCAATATTCCTCAATGATCTACTTTACTTGATGTTGCCAGAATCGTATCTCTGAAACCATAGATTATTTACACATTCCTTTGCTAAAAAGTAGTACTGCTTCTTAATATTCTAAATCAGGTCATTTCCCTAACCATAAAACTTCATTCTTCTAAAGCTTAAGTTATCTCTAGTCATACTGAAATATCTGCAGTTTCCAGATCACTGTGTAGGCTCTTAAGCTCTGTTTTTTCCATACGGTATTCATCCTCTCCACTCACTCTACTCCCACCCATTTATGACTCAAGTCAAATATCACCTTTGCTGATTCATCCCTATTTTGGTCAAGATCAAATCATTGTATTTCTTTACCAGTTATATTGTTCTGCACTACTGATGCTTCTTTAGAAGTTATCTTTTTCTTAATTTTCTTATGTTGTCTTTAATATTTTGATTTTGAAAAAATTAATTCCTATTGAAGTATAGTTGCTTTACAATGTTCTGTTAGTTTCTACTGTACAGCAAAGTGAATGTTATTTGAATTTCTTTGCAGTTAGATCACCACTGAGCACTGAGTAGGTTTCCCTGAGCAGGTTTCCCTGAGCCGTAGAGTAGGTTCTCATTAGTTATCTGTATTATAGATAGCATCAACAATGTGTGTGTGTGTGTGTGTGTGTGTGTGTGTGTGTGTGTATATATATATATATATATATATATATATATATATATATATATATATATGAGTCCTACAACTGGAGGAAGGCATGGAAACCCACTCCAGTATTCTTGCCTGGAGAATCCCCATGGACAGAGGAGGAGCCTGGAAGGCTACAGTCCATAGATTGCAAAGAGTCAGACATGTATGTCAATCCTAATCTCCAGATTCATACCAACCCACTTCCCACCCTGACCCTTGGTGTCTATATGTTTGTTCTCTATATCCATGTTTTTATTTCTATTTTGCAAATAAGATAATTAAAGGGTTGATTGATTGGATACTATACTGATGCTAGGAACGATTGAAGGTCAAAGAAGAAGGGGGCAGCAGAGGATGAGATGGTTAGATTGCATCACTGACTTAATGGACATGGATTTGAGCAAACTTTGGGAGAGAGCAAAGGAGGAGAAGCCTGGGATGCTGCAGTCTATAGGTTCACAAAGAACTGGACACAACTTAGTGACTGAACAAAAAGAACAAAAACATCATTATTCTAGACTCCACACACGTGTTAATATACAACAAGTATTTTTTCCTTTCTCACTTACTTCACTCTGTGTAACAGTCTCTGCTGCTGCTGCTAAGTCACGTCAGTCGTGCCCAACTCTGTGCGACCCCACAGAAGGCAGCCCACCAGGCTCCTCCATCCCTGGGATTCTCCAGGCAAGAACACTGGAGTGGGTTGCCATTTCCTTCAATGCATGAAAGTGAAAAGTTAAATTGAAGTCACTCAGTCGTCTCTGACTCTTAGCGACCCCATGGACTGCAGCCTACCAGGCTCCTCCATCCATGGGATTTTCCAGGCAAGAGTACTGGAATGGGTCGCCACTGCCTTCTCTGATAACAGTCTCTAGGTCCATTCATGTCTCTATAATGACCCAATTTCTTTCCTTTTTATGGCTGAGTCCACTTCATGGATCAGAGCCTTGTCATGGCAAAAGACCTTGTGTAACTCAGTGAAGCTAAGAACCATGCTGTGCAGTGTCACCCAAGATGGACAGGTAATAGTGAAGAGTTCTGACAAAATGTTGGCCAGTGGAGGAGGAAATGGCAATATACTCAGGATTCTATCCTAGAGAACCTCACAGAGAAGATGAAAAGACATAAAAATATGACACCAGAACATGAGCCCACCAGGTTGGAAGGTGTTCAGTAGGCTACTGGGGAAGAGCAGAGGGCAATTACTAGTAACTCCAGAAAGAATGAAGTGGTTGGGCCAAAGAGGGAAATACCTTCTGCTGTGGATGTGTCTGGTAGTAAAAATAAAGCCTGATGCACTAAAGAACAATATTGCATAGGTACCTGGAATGTCAGGTCCATGAATCAAGGTAAATTGGATATTGTCAAGGAGGAGATGGCAAGAGTGAACACTGGCATATTCAGTTCAGTTCAGTCGCTCAGTCATGTCCAATTCCTTTTGACACCATGAATCACAGCACTCCAGGCCTCCCTGTCCATCACCAACTCCCAGAGTTCACTCAAACTCACATCCATCGAGTCAGTGATGCCATCCAGCCATCTCATCCTCTGTCATCCCCTTCTCCTCCTACCCCCAATCCCTCCCAGCATCAAAGTCTTTTCCAATGAGTCAACTCCTTACATGAGGTGGCCAAAGTACTGGAGTTTCAGCTTTAGCATCATTCCACCCAGGACTGATCTCCTTTAGGATGGACTGGTTGGATCTCCTTGCAGTCCAAGGGACTCTCAAGAGTCTTCTCCAATACCACAGTTCAAAAGCATCAATTCTTTGGCGCTCAGCTTTCTTCACAGTCCAACTCTCACATTCATACATGACTGCTGGAAAAACCATAGCCTTGATTAGATGGACTTTGTTGGCAAAGTAATGTCCCTGCTTCTGAATATGCTATCTAGGTTGGTCATAACTTTCCTTCCAAGGAGTAATCATCTTTAAATTCCATGGCTGTAGGGATCAGTTAACTAAGATCGGAATGGGAAAATTTAATTCAGATGACCATAGTATCTACTACTGTGGGCAATAAAGGGATTCCCAGGTGGCACTAGTGGTGAAGAACTCACCTAATGATGCAGGAGATGTAAGATATATATATATATATTTTTTTTCTTCCCCCCTGTGTTGGGATGGTACCCTGTAAGAGGGAATGGCAACTCACTTCAGTATTCTTCCCTGAAGAATCCCATGGACAAGGGACCTGGCAAGCTATAGTCCACAGTCTTAAAGAGTTGTACACAAGTGAAGTGACAACACACACATGCATGCATGTGGACAAGAATCATTTAGAAGAAAAGGAGCAGCCCTCATAGTCAACAAAAATGTTCAAAGTGCAGTACTTTGGTGCAATCTCAAAAATAACAGAATGGTTTCAGTTATTTCCAAGGAAAACCATTCAACATTATTGCAGTCCAAGTCTATGCCCCAATCACTAATAAAGTTGAAGTTGGCTCGTTCTGCAAAGACCTACAAGACCTCCTAGAACTAACACCAATTAAAAAAAGATGTTCTTTTCATTAAAGAGGATTGGAATACAAAAGTAGGAAGTCAAGAGAGTAACAGGCAAGTTTGGCCTTGGAGTACAAAATGAAGCAGGGCAAAGGCTAACAAAATTTTGTGAAGAGAACGTACCAGTCATAACAAACACTCTCTTCCCAAAACACAAGAGATGACTCTAAATATGGACAATACCAGATGGTCAATACCCATCAGATTGATTATAGTCTTTGCAAGTGAAAATGAAGCTCTATAAAGTCAGCATAAGTAACACCTGGAGCTGACTGAGGCTCAGATCACCAGGTCCTTATTACAAATTTCAGGCTTAAATTGAAGAAAAGAGGGACAACCACTAGGCTATTTGGGTATGACCTAAATCAGATCCCTTGTGACTATACAGTGGAAGTGATGAATAGATTCAAGGGTTAGAGCTGGTAGACAGAGCACCTGAAGAGCTATAGATGGAAGTTTATAACACTGTGTAAGAGGAAGTGACCAAAATCATCTCAAAGAAAAAGAAATGCAAGAAGGCAAAATAGTTGTCTGAGGATGCTTTACAAATAACTGAGGAAAGAGATGTAAATATCTTTTAATTTCATGGATGTGGTCTCCATCTACAGTGATTTTGGAGCCCAAGAAAATAAAATATGTCACTGCTTCCACTTTTCCCCTCTATTTGATAAGAAGTCATGGTACCAGACGCCATGATCTTAATTATATATATATATATATATTGAGTATCAAGCCAGGTTTTTCACTCTCCTTTTTCAACAAGAGGCTCTTTAGTTCCTCTTTACTTTCTGCCAGTAAAGCGGAATCATGTGCTTATCTGATGTTGTTGATATTTCTCCCAGAAATCCTCATTCCAGCTTGTGATATATTCAGCATGGCATTTCCCATGATACACTCTGGAGATAAGTTAAATAGGCAGAGTGACAATACATAACCTTGCCATATTCCTTTCTCAATTTTAACAGTTGTTCCATGTCTGATTCTATCAGTTGCTTCTTGACTTGCATACAGGTTTCTCAGGAGGGACATAAGGTGCTTGGGTATTCCCATCTCTTTAAGAATTATCTACAGTGTGTTTTGATGAAGGAAAGCTATGACAAAGCTAGACAGTGTATTAAAAAGTAGACATTAATTTGCCAACAAATGTCTGAATAGTCAAAGCTATGCTTTATTCCAGTAGTCATGCTTGTATTTGAAATTTTGACCATAAAGAAGGCTGAGAACTGAAGAACTGATCCTTTCAAATTGTTTTGCTGGAGAAGACTCATAGTAGTCCCCTGAACTGCAAGGAGATCAAACTAGTCAATCCTAAAGGAAATCAACCCTGAAAATCCATTGGAAAGACTGATGCTGAAGCTGAAGCTCCAATACTTTGGCCATCTGATGAGAAGAGCTGACTCACTGGAAAAGATGCTAATGTTGAGACTGAAAATCAACAACATGCCTGAGTAATATTTCATTGTATATATGTACCACATCTTCTTCATTTAGTCCTCTGTTGATAGACCTTTAGGTTGCTTCCATGTCTTGACATTGTAAACAGTTTTGCGATGAACATCCATGTGTCTTTTTGAATTATGGTTTTCTTGGGATAAATGCCCTGCAGTGGAAATATATTGTGTTATATAGCAGCTCTTGTTTTTCATTTTTTAGAGAATATCCATACTGTTTTCCATAGTGGCTATGTCAATTTACATTTCCATCAACAGTGCAAGAGGGTTCCCTTTTCTCCATTCCTTCCCCAGCATTTATTGTTTGTAGATTTTTTAAATGATGATCATTCTGACAGGTGTGAAATGATATCTCATTATAATTTGATTTGTAGTTCTCCAATAATTAGTAGTGTTGAGCATCTTTTTGTTTATTGGCACTCTGTATGCCTTCTTTGGAGAAATGTCTGTTTGGGTCTCCTGCCAATTTTTTATTTGATCTTGAGTTAGTCTTCTTGTTTAATGAATTAATGAATAAACAATGTGACCTGTTTTCTAAAAAAAAAAATGTTTAATGTTACTCATGTGAATATTTCTTCTCATGATGTTAGAGCATTTCTTCATTTTTACTTTATTTTCACCAGTTGAAAGCATTGGTCCTGGTTTGCCAGAATAACTGGAAGTAAACCACAGCTCTGCCATTGACTATATGTGTTACCCTTGTCAAGTTATGCAGTATGTCTATGCCTTACTTTCCTTGTGTATAGACTATAAATAATAAACTTATGGATGCATTGTATAAATTTTCTCTAACAATTTTTGGGAAGAACCTAGAACATTCAGTATCCAATATCTGTTATTATTGTTAAGTATCTTCAATACTATTGCTGACAAAGTAGATGCTAAAAGTGATATTTTTATATTTTATTAATTGATATTGATCTAGTTCTTTGATAAATTGTCATCTACATAACAAAGGACATATTTGCTAACATGCAGCTATTGCCCATAGTTGTCTTAGCAGTCAAAACTTCATAATAAATAAGAATATCTTGAAAATATATCGTGTTACAGAATTTCAGTCTAAGAATTTTCTCTCATAAAGAGAATTCGTATTTCCCAATGCTTTCAATAAATTTAATTAAAATTTAATCCAAGCATTTCTAGCACTTTTATGGGCAGGTTGTTCTACCTACATATGAGATGCAATAAGTTTAAAGAAAACCACTCTAGATTCACCATCTTTGTTCTTGAATATTTGAGCCTTTAAATAAGCAATGATTTAATATCAGTCCATCAGTGTAAATGATCATAAGGAATGATAATTTTTTCCATAATAATCTTCAGAAATATTAGCACAGTTACACAGAAATTTCTTTAAGGAATAAGCAATGAGTTGCATGCTCAATTGTTTTGTAGGGTAAATATAATTTTCAAAATTAAAGTGAGACAAGTGCTTAACTGTATGTTATATTTGATAATTGAAATACCTGAGATATTTCATGGATGCACAGAATAGAAGAGGCCCACTGTTCAATCCTATGTAAAAGATATGATCTTTCCAATGTCTCAACTTGGAAAATGTAGTTGACATATGATCTGTTACAAATATATTATCCTGTGAAAAAAGTATTTTCCCAAATCCAAATTTAGACATGTAGACATTCTGTTTTGTCTTATTCTTAGAAGAGAGTCAAATGACCATGCTATAGGTAGAAATATACTACTATAAACAGACCATGGAGATGATCTTTATAGCTGACATGTTTACAACCACTGACTTGCATATTAACATTTGTTTCTAAATTTAGTTAGAATGACTGGTATATAATACAGACTCTTAAAGCATTTCCTGATTATTGTTTCTGTCTAACCTTATTGCAAAGCTGCCTTCATATTTTGAATTGTCATTGTGTAAACATAGTCAAGATACAATTTTATCTTAGTATAAAATATAATGACCCTGACTTTTAACAAATGACATCTGTAATGTGAAATTTGCAGAATTAACAAAACTACCTAACAGATAAAAGATGAGGTGTTTTTTTAAAAGAGTTGCACTGTTAACTGTGTATTAATAAAATAATATTAACACTAATTTTGGAGCATTTCAAGAGGAAATAGCAATCACATTTTCATTTGAAAAACAACAATAGGGCTACTTGGCCTTGGAATATGATTATTTTTTGAATGCCAGAGAATGAACCCCTTCATAATTTAACATTTTAATCATTTCAAGGTGATTTGCTTTTGCTGAGAAACCCTGTGTTGGCACTTTCTCCACATGTTTCCTAGGCATAATCACATATTAGCTGCAATTTTCTTTGCAAGATAAGACAATTATGCTAAAGAAAAATGCTTCTTTTTTAATAAAAGTTGTAAAATACTACAGGTATCCAGTTTGAACTAATACTCAGACTGGAAACTCATTACCCCTCAAAATGTCAGTTCTGATGAAGCATTTTAAAAAATTCCAAGAATCAAATTCAAAATGTCTTTACTAAGCTGTTTTATGGTAGCGTGTACCATTGGAAATGTGATGAGTCTTCATGTAAAAATGCTGATTTGAATTAGATTTAGAATGTATGTCATCCTCAATTAGCCTTTCCTTCATCAAAATGATCTCACAAACACAGAGAATGAATCTTTATTTCCTCCTTTGCACATGGGAGGTCATTTGTCAGATTTAATATACTTCTACCTATGTCTTCCTACATGCTTGGAGTTCAAGATGGATGACCATAGACTTTCAGAAAAAGTTTCTAGCTTAAAACTTAAATTTAATTTTAATATAATGCCAAAACCATTCATATTGAGGCTGAAAATTAAAATAGCATTTACTAAAATAACAATGATTTCTTTCCATGTAAGAGGATAAAACATATATTTTAGTCCTTGTCCCTCCTATAAGAGCAAGTTCATATACAAGTAATTACTGAGATCAAGACAAGAAACATGTAAATGTTGTTGTAACTTTTTTTCTTGAATCATTTAGATAGTTTTATGATCTAGATTTGAATTAATACTACTGTCTGTGATATTACAGAAATGAAATCACTTATTTTACGGTTGTTTGTTTGAAATCAATTAACCTAAGGTATTTTATAAATCAATATCCCAACATTTGAACAATTACAGTGATCTTATAATATAGATATCAATTTAAAGATTATGAAGCCCATGAAAATTACAGTTTGGTTACACTAGTAGTAGAAGATTCATACACTGAATGGTTTCCAAGGGAACCCCCAGTATATGATTATGGCTATCCTCTAAAGAGCGTTAAATCCATTGATTAATGGGTTATTTGCAAAGCCTAGTGTTCACAAGGTCAGTCCTTGAGGAATTCGTTTATGAGAACATTTCAGTTCTTATGATTATAAAACTTTACTTTTGCTATGGAACATTTATACCTTGGCAAAGCATTAAAAATAGCTGTGCTGGGTTGCTTAAAGAGGAAAGCATTACTTCCTTTTGCAAGACCTCATTGATGTCTTGGTTTTTAGGCTTATATCACCTTCTAGATGAGACTGTAGAATGACATGATATATGAAAATCTTGGTTTCCACTTAGACAATAAAAACTATGGCTACAAATTTGGTTTTGTACAATAACTGCTACTCACCACTCATAAGTAGTTAGAAGATAATGTTACATACTGTACATTTATGAAGCATTCAGTTCTGTAACACCAATAAAAATCTATAAGAAATTTTAGCATGTTACAACACAATACTTTGGGAAGTTCAGTGGAGGACTCAAAGGAAATAAAAATAAAAAAACTCTTTTCTCTATGGGGGCAGCAAAAGGGTGCATGGAAGAATATGCATATATGGTTTTATCCTTCTTAAACAAATATGCTTTATAAATATGAAGGTAAGAACAATTACTTTCAATAAGCATTTTTATTAGATTTGGATTATAATGTTTATGGTAATTCCTTTTTAAAATTTCAGATGAAATAGAAAAGAACCCCAAAGTACCTGTTCTAACAAGTAGTCTATTAAAATCGATTAAACTCCAGTTGCATTTTAAGTTTCTCTTTGAAGTTAATAAAAAAATGAACATTGTGCTATAATTTACATTTCAAACTAATAACATTATTATATACTACTGACAATATAACTTCTAGAGAATGCAGTTATAGTAATTCCATGATGGGTGTCATTATTTCTGGCAGTGAAAAAAAAATGTATTTGGGTATAACATATAATAAAAAAATGGTCATTAATATTATTTCAAGCAGAATGCTTTCTTCTGAATTATATCACATAAAATAAAAAGGAAGACTTTCTATGCAGTAGATAATTATGTGCTTAAGTGTGAAATATGCCATTAGAGGTCTTAAATTAAAATTTCTAAATTCAAGTCTGAAATAAATTCAAGTACTTCCCTTTCAATATAGAGAGGATCCCATCAAATAGCTCATAATCCAAAACCCCACCAACAAGAGAAATCAATATTGTCTCAATACTAGAAACAATTCTTAGACAATGCAAAGGGAGATCATGAAGACACTCTGTAAAGGGAAATACTTGAAGTAGAAAGTATAAAAATGAAAAATAAAATTTGCTAATTATAATTTTGAATTTCTCATGATATTTATGAGAACAAGGACTGCCTCAGTCTTATTCAATAGCACACATATTTCATGGAGCTTATATCATAATCAGGGGGAGAAGGAGCTGACACATGAACTAATCCATAAACATGATAACTTCAGTAGAGGGAAGCACTATTGTGAAAATAAAACAGGATAAGAAGGTAAAGGATGAGTTTCAAAAGTAAGCAGAGAAAGCCTATGTGGAGGTTACCTTTAGGCCAGAACTGGAAGCAGTCACGGATGAAGCCATGTAAGAATTGCTGACTAGTATCCCAGACACAGAGCACTGGGACATACAGGTTCTGAGAGCAAGGAGCTGGACATGGGAGAAGGACAGAGGGAAGAACAGTGTGGCCACAAGAGAAAAGGAGAAAGAAGATGAGATAAGAGGCAAGCAGAGCTCGCACAGTCGTGGTGGTTAACAAAGACAGTTCTTCTAACATGCACAGAACATTTGATAGGTGTCAGCCTTGGTTTTCATGTTTAAAATGCACATTCTGTTGGACTTTATCTCTTAGGTAAGACTTTTAGTTTTTATTCAAATCGATACCAGAAAAACTTATGTCTTTATGGGATATTCTTTACAGTTAGCTCTTATGAGGTAAATTGTGCTATAAAGCAGAGGAAATAAAGGAAAACATGGCTCGAGGGAGTTTTTCTTTTATTAAAGAAAGATGATCTATTTTAAGGTACATTTAAATGAAGAAAGATGGAAAAAAAAACCCTCCTGAAGGAAAGGTATAACCCAGTCTTTTCATCATTAAAATGGAGAAAATTAAAAATATATATATATATATATGCTTTGTTCTGAGAAATGAATTAAATTTGTGCATATATGTGTGTGTTACCTGACTTGTAGTAAGTAATCAGACAGTGGCTACAAAGATGATGATGACAAGGATGATGATGATAAAGAAGGAGGAGGAGGAATATCAGAGAAGAAAGGAAGAAATTACCATCACAAATCTTTGGATAAAAGTGAGAGTACAATTTACTGTCACTATACTTCTTTTTAATCTGAAGAGAAGGAAAGCAAATAAGAGAAAAATATCATGACTTTGATCATGTAAAGTTGAGTTAGTGCTCAATTACTTGTATCTGCTTTTACAAAAATGTAATTTTCATATTCAAAAACCCTATTGAACGAGAGAATGGGGTGTCTGAGTTGTGAAAAGAGATAAGGATGCTGAAATAGTCTTATTATACTGTGGGGAATCTTTGTGCTAGGAAAACAGTGATACTGGTAATGTTGAGCACCTTTGTCTCATTATTATTAAGGTATTTAATGCTTAGGACTCTGTCATAAAACTAAATTATTATATGTAATTGATTTATGTCAAGTGGTGGCAAAGATACTTAGAGAATTCTGTGTGTTAGGGTTCCAGAAAGAGTAAAAATAGACAACCCAAACAAACCAACAGCAACAACAACAACAAAAAAACCCTGGACAATGAAAAAGACATTTGTCCAAATTAGTCAAATAACCAAAAATTATTTCAGTATTATGTTCCTCAAAATATATACTTTACATTGGTACCTTACTTCCTGTTTCACGTCTACAGCATCAAAGTATAAGCATCTATTTTATAACCTTGATAAAATTTTTTTTTTGGATAGAAGAAATCTATATCCATTGACTATATGTATCTTAGGTCTCAGAAATCAAAGTCTAGATATAAAGTGCCTCTGACTTTCCCAATAACATGAAAGAAAACAAAAACTGAAGCAGTCAAACATTACTACAGTCATATCATCCTCAACTAAGCTACAAATGCAAAATGTCTGCTGTTGCAATGTTTCTAAGATTTCTGACTTAAAAATATAATTGTATGTGGTGAAGTGGAGGGCTTCCCTGGTAGCTCAGCTGGTAAAGAATCTGCCTACAATGCAGGAGACCCTTGTTCGTTCTATTGCTGGGTCTGGAAGATCCCCTGGAGATGGGAGAGGATACCCACTCCAGTATTTATGGGCTTCCCTGGTGGCTTAGCTGGTAAAGAATCTGCCTGCAATGTGTGAGAGCTTGGTTCTATCCCTGGGTTGGGAAGATCCCCTGGAGGAGGGCACGGCTACTCATTCCAGTATTCTTGCCTGGAGAATCCCCATGGACAGAGGAACCTGGCGGGCTACAGTCTATGGGCCTCACAGAGTGGGACACCACTGAGCAACAAAGACCAGTATAGCAGTAGTGAAGGGGACAACATCAGAGTTATTAACAAAAGAGGGACAGGCACTTAAACTATATAATGTATGGTTTGTCCATACCAAATCATTCCATAAATTTTAACAAACAAAAAAGAATCACATTAAGTAAGACAGAGAGCAATTTCTTCTGATCGATCTAGGAAAAGTAGCAGATTAATGAAGGACAGCAAGTACAGCTTTTCTGAAATAGTTATGATTCCTCAAATCTGATTTGTGGTTTGGCAAAATATGATAATATATGAATTACTGAAATAATATGCAGAGGTCTGAGTCATTGAAGACTATGTTACTTTGATGATAACTCTTAGAAAATATGAATGTAATATGTTTATCAAGTACCTTGCTAAAAATTTTCATTGAAGTCACTATACCAATATATAATAGCATCTTGGAGAAATGACAAGAATAAAAAGAGAGGGACTACAGCCAACAGTTTTCTATTATGATTGGGTTGGATAAAGGCACAGAGTAACTTGAAAATCATAGTTTCCTCCTCCCTGCCACCTATCTTTTTGGTCATTGTTACTTCACTAACATGTCCTCCTTTGCTTGTCTTCTGCTTGTTTAGATTTCTCCAGAAGAAAGGCTGAAAATAGATTTGAAGACAGTGGTAAAGCTGTTTCTTCTAGAAAACTGGATCATGGAGGGATGGGTGAAGATTGGTCAAACTGTTCCAATTATGAGTAACAAAGTCATTATGAAAAAGATAGTTGTGTCAAAGATGAGATTAGCAGTGCTCTAATATCAGTGCTGTTGATAACTGAAGCAACTGTTTAGAGTGTATTACATAGATGAAGAAAATGAAACTCAACCTAAAAGGATAGCCAATTAGTACTCAATAAAATTTGTTAAATACAGAGTATGTCTACTAAGTGATTTATATTTGTAATCGTTGATACACATAACAGTCCTCTTTGGCAGTTATTACTACCATAATTTTTCTGATTTGGAAACTAGAATGGTTAAGCAATCTCTCCTAAAGTCACCCAGTTTGTAAGTGGCACATGTGAAATTCACCCTAAAGTCTGTCTGGTTCCAAAGGCCATGTTTTAACCAATCAGTTCAGTCTCTCAGTCATGTCCAACTCTTTGCAACCCCATGGACTGCAGCATGCAAGGCTTCCCTGTCCATCACCAACTCCCAGAGCTTTATCAAACTCATGTCCATTGAGTTGGTGATGCCCTCCAAACATCTCATCTTCTGTCATCCCCTTCTCCTCCTGCCTTCAGTTTTTCCCAGCATCAGGTTCTTTTCCAAAGAGTCAGCTCTTCTCATTAGATGCCCAAAGTATTGGAGTTTCAGCATCAGCCCTTCCAATAAATATTCAGGACTGATTTCCTTTAGGATTGACTGGGTTGATTTCCTGGCAGTCCAAGGGACTCTCAAGAGTATTCTCCAACACCACAGTTCAAAAGCATCAATTCTTTGGTGCTCAGCTTTCATTATAGTTCAACTCTCATATCATACACGACTACTGGAAAAACCATAACTTTGACTAGATGGACCTTTGTCAGCAAAGTAATGTCTGTGCTTTTTAATATGCTGTCTAGGTTTGTCATAGCTTTTATTCCAAGGAGCAAGCATCTTTTAATTTATATCATATACAAATTTTGTGTTTACTTAGTCACATGTCTGACTCTTTGTGATCCTTTAAACTCTAGTCTACCAGACTCCTCTGTCCGTGGGATTATCCAGGCATGAATACTGGAGTGGATTGTCATTACTTTCTCCAGGGAATCTTCCTGACTCACGGATCTAACGCATGTCTCCTGCATTGGCAGGTAGATTCTTTATCACTGAGCCACCTAGGAATCCCATGCACATTTCAGAGGTTGCCCAATTATGGGGGCTGGGGAGGAGAGGAGAGTGGGGAACAAGGCTAAAATTGATGTTATAGAGTGAAAAAGCCTGAATGTCTTAGACATATTCCACTCAAATTTTAATCCAATACTTTCCACCTTTGACCATTGAGCTAACTTAACTATTAATTCAGTTTCCACATGTGAAGAAAGTGAAAAATTATTTCTTTAGGATTATTACAGGAGTTAAAACAGTAAACATATATCCCCTAGACCCAAAGAGAAATCCATATTGGTTCCTTTTCCATCTCACATGTTCAAGAGCACATGTTAGCAAATTGTTGTGTCATTTTTAAGAGTATAGGAATTGCTGGCAATCAATGTACATATTGTTAAACATATATGTGTTTATTAAACTTATATTGGTATGCTTCTTTCCTTTCCAAAATCACCTCAACAATTGTTAGCTTAACAAATAATGTTGCAAATGTGATTATGTCTTCTGATTGCCAAAATAAATAGAGTGGTGGTGGAGGGAATAAAAGGAACACAATTTTGATTTACCAGACTCAAGCAAAAAAAATAAAAGTTTAGTTGCTCAGTTGTGTTCAACTCTTTGTGACCCTGTGGACTGCACCATGCCAGGCTTCCCCATCACCAACTCCCAAAACTTGCTCTAACTCATGTCCATCAAGTCAGTGATCCCATCCAACCATTTCATCCTCAGTCATCCCCTTTTTCTCCTGCCTTCAATCTTTCCCAGCATCAGGGTTTTTTCCAAGGAGTTAGTTCTTTGCTTCAGGTCACCATACTATTGGAGTTTCAGCTTCAGCATCAGTCTTTCCAGTGAATATTCAGGACTGCTTTCGTTTAGAATGAACTGGTTTGATTTCCTTGTAGTCCAAAGACTCTCAGGAGTCTTCTCCAACACCACAATTCAAAGGCATCAATTCTTCAGCACTCAGCTTTTTTTATAGTCCAACTCTCACATCCATGCACGACTACTAGAAAAACCATAGCTTTGACTAGATGGACCTTTGTTGGCAAATAATGTCTCTGCTTTTTTTTTTTTTTTAATCAGACTTAAGCAAAAGCAAAAACAAACAAACAAAAAAAAACAAAACAAAACAAAACACAAAATGCCAATCATATTAATTTCATCACTGGTGAATTATATGGCTTACTATAAGCATAAATTAACACCAAATGATATTTAGCTATTATAGTCAACAGATATAAATGCTGAAATTAAGTAAAAAACAAAAATACTGTCTTCACTCTAATTTATAATAAAAATATATTGATTATAACTTAAAAGAAATCTTGTTTCACCTGTAAGCAGACAGAGTGGAGATGGAAAGGAGGTTACATTTCAGATTGATATGAGTAGTTTTTTCAAGCTATTGTTGCTGGTGTGCCTTGTCCTATTTCCCACCAGATTAAAAACATATTTAAGAAAATTAGCTTTACCTTTCCACATCTATATCTCCCTAATAAACATTAACCAAAGTCACTTTAGTTTTAGGTTATAGGAGATTTTTCAGTAGAAAACAGCTAAGAAATGCAACTTTGAAATACAATAAGCTTGGATTTTATTTCTAGCCTCAACATTGATTATTTTATTGATATTGGGAAACTAATTTAAGCACTATGATTCTCAGATTCTTCTCTGTAAATGTAGGTGATAAATTCAGCCTTCAAATATGCCACAGATTAAATGAAATCATATGCATACATCAATTAATATATTTATAAAGCATAGAAACATTAAGAAGATTCTAATTTTTGCAATGCCCTTAAAGTTTACTTACTATTCTCTCTATTGATTTGCAAGAGGAAGATTTATTAGGGTTTTTAAAGAAAGAGTTGTTTTAATTTCTTACATGTGTACTTAGTCCCTAAATCATATCTGACTCTCTGTGACCCTATGGGCTGCAGCCTGCCAGGCTCCGCTGCCCATTGGATTTTCCAGGCAAGAATACTAGAGTGGGCTGCCATTTCCTACTCCAGGGGATCTGCCCCACCAAGGGACTGAACCTGCATCTCCTGCATTGGCAGGCAGATTCTTAACCACTGACTCACCTGGGAAGCAATTGGAGGATAATAGAATACTTATGTGGAAGTTCAGTGATGGTTATTCTTATTCTTCTTAATATGAATGAGAGGGTGATAATATCTGGTTAGGCAAAATCCTGGTGGTTTCCATCCAGGGAGTAATATTGAAGGGAACTTTCTGATCATATGCTTGACAACCTTTTCTCTGGTGAGTTTTGAAAATGATAAACAAACAGAATCGCAATACTAAATAATATGTATAGGTACATCAACTGTTCACAATCTAACTTATAACAATAAAATGAAATCTAGTACAGTTTAAGGTATCCAAATATTCCTGTTAAGAATATACTTTCTCTTATTTCCACATGATTATTACATCACAATGATACCCTATATTCAATTAACATTTATTTGATACATTTGCCTTTAAGACATTTTTGTGACCCATCTAAATGCATTATGCAACTGAAAATTGATTCTTATTTTCACATGACAGAATTAACATTAAGGCATCAAAGATATTCAATAAGTTTTCTCTTTTCATTCCAGTATTAAAATTTTTTTTCTATGTCTGTCAATGATAGATTTTAAATCATGATTTTTGAATGCAATGGCATCCAAAATACCTATTAGCTAGATCATTGATAAATACTGATTAGTTAGACATCAGTCCTTGCTAAAGCAATCAATGTCAATCGTAGCTGAAATCAACATTAAGAAATTTAGGGTTGCTTACTTATTTTGCAAATCTTCGTAAGAACAATTCATTTGCTATCACTGATATGGAAAGAGAAGAAAGATAAGAGAAAGAGGGAGCAAGTAAAAGAGCAAGTAAAATTAATGGAGAATGAAGAGAGAAAAATAGAGATGGACAGCCAACTCCCAATTATCCATAGAAGAAAGAACACAGCATATAGTCATATATTCGTGAGTTACCTGGCTGGTAAATTCGGTGGCACAGGCAGATACACTCAGTTCCACTCCTGTCCATCTCATTTCTTAAAGGACTCACAGCATCCTCCTTTGTACTCTGCCTTTGAGTGGGGAGCCTAATTAAAGGCTTCCTTTCACTGGCCTGAAACACTGAGTACTTCAAAACTGAGCATGGACTGTTTCTCAATGGGTGTCCTATTTATACACGGAACTGACCTATGCATTGGAAGACAGTTATCATTCCTAAATCTCAAATAACAATAACATTCTTCAGTAAATATACAGCATCAAATGTCCCATTCCCACATTTCCAAAAGCTCTTCAGTTGAAAATCTTGGTACCATATTTCTGTTCTTTACAAGATGAAATTTACATTAAAATGTAGACACTGTTCACAACTTTGATTAAAAAATATTACTTGGGACCAAAAGAGATTATGAAGAGATCTTTTTATCCACATAAAAAATGCCATCCAACTTTAGATTTATTAGTGATAATGCTAATAACTGTGTCTCCATCAATTTACTTCCTGCTAATCATTTGCTGACAGGTTCTGAACTTGAGGAAGAGAGCTCAATAAAATATTTCTAGACCAGGGATGATTTCTTCAAGATAATATATTTTCAATAAAAATAGATCTGATGCCTTAGAAAGCGTATCTGCTTTGAAGTAAGAGAATTGTTTTTTAGTCCAATCTCTTATAAAATAGTTTTGTGATGATTTCAGAGAAAAAAAAAATATTTGAATAGCGTGAACATGGTAAATATTTAACTTTTATAACACTTTTTCTACATAATTTCTATCAAAATTAAAATGGCTCAAATTAAGACACACATGGCTAACTTAAGAGTTAATAAAGCCTTAGAATCCACCAGCATAATTAATATTCAAATACCTGCATTGTCTCTAAGGCACCTGATTATCAAAAAGGAAGAAGAGATTTTACTGATCTGGGAAATGGCAGCAGGTTATGCTTATTGTATATAATAAAGACTATTGATTTTTTTAAGCAGAAAAATGGCACTTTAAAAAAAGCCATTTTATATCAGCTGCAGCTGAATGATTCTTTCTACCAGACTAGAATTTTTCAGAATTATTTTTATTGGAGCAAAATGTATAATTTGCCAGCAGTCTCCTTTATACCAACAGAATGGGAGTTCATTGCTATAATGAATGCTTTCCCTTAACATATGAATTGAAACTGCAATCTATTCAACTGAGCTAAAATTGTAGGCAATGTTCTCACTGCAATAAAAGGACATTATACTAAAAAATAATGTCCTTAGCTTATACCACCTAAGGAATCTGAGAGGTAAGAGATTCCTTCCTAAGCAAATATAGATATGTTTAAAAGTTGATAATGATACTTGAACATAAAGCCAATACACATTATTTCAGTAAGTTGTAATTATTTCAGTGAGTAATAAAACCTAAGCTGTAGGTTTAGGAGAAGATACTTCAAACTACCACTGAATCACTGTTACTGATATTTTATAATGTGCTGATGGAGGTGACTGAGCTTGCCACCACTTTTATACTTTTGAAATGAGACTAACAATTTTTGTATAGTTCTATAAACTACTGAATGTAATAGTACTTTGCTTTTATGCATTTATTTTATAATTCACAGAATTATCATAGAAAAAGCTATTGGTAGGTGGGTTAGCAATTTAGTATATCACTTAACTCACCAAAGAAGTGGTTATCTCTGAAACTAACCTCAAATTCTGCCAGGAACATAGCTACACTTCATGGTGCAGACTCATTTGTCAGTAACATATGACCATATGACAGATCCAGCCAATAGAATGTGAGAAAATATGCCCATTTCATGGTTGGGCCACCAAATATTTCCCTATGTACTTACCCGTGCTCAGAGCCCTTTTCAGCTGGCTACAATAGAGATTGACAAGATAAAAGTAAAACACAGATGTTGAGGATAGTGTAATATTTACTTTTCCAAATTCCTGAGTGATGACAGGAAGGAGACTGTCCCTCATCTGATATATCTTCTGCTCATTCAGAACTACTATATCAGCAAGAATTAAACTCACTATGTTGGAGCTATTTATATTTAACCAACTATTATAAGAATAGCTAGCACTATCTTTACTAATATAGAATGCTCTACCTTAAATAGGATATTGCTATAAAAACAATCCTAAATTATGGATGTAGACTTGTATTATGCCTTGAAGGACAAGCAGCAGATAACAAGGAAACGGATATAGTAGATTGAAAAGCTTGAGTGGTTTGCTATTCTCTTGTAAAATATTTGCTAAAATTGAGGTTAGGAATAATTTGAGAGAAAGACAAGTACTTGCTTGTCTCCAGTCCTGCGGCTCTGGAGGAATGGGTTGGATAGCACTAGAATGGCACTATATATTGTTTTTACTGTTTTTCAATATTAAAAGAGATAAATGACTAAAAATGGAATTGTCTGGATTGCAAACAAAAAATGAAAGTGAATAGAGAACATACGTAAAATTTGGAACTCCTAGGGTTAGAAGGTCAGCAGCTTCCAGATCTTATATAGTAGGATATAAGTCTAAAAAGAAGACCCAGTTTCATCCCTGGGTCAGAATGATTCCCTGGAGAAGGAAATGGCAACACACTCAAGTAGTCTTGCCTGGAGAATCCCATGAACAGAGGAGTCTGGTGGGCTACATTCCAAGGGGTCAAAAAGAGATAGACATGACTGAGTGACTAACATAAGTCTAAAAAACTTTTAGATCAATATGTCACATAAACACATTTCATCTTAAAAAGAAATACAAAAAAGAATCAGCTCTGGATCAACCATCAGGTGCTCAGTGGAAAGTTGGTTACTTCCCACTAAAGCCTATTGTTACTGAGCTTCAAGAAAATGAGATGAGACAAAAAAAGCAAAGAAATTAAAAAAATTTAACAATTAGATTAAATTAAAAAAAATTGGATTCCTTTGCTTATCGTAGAACTTCCTTGAAGCATATTAGTCAAAAGCATTCTAAATATTACAGGAAATTTTCTTTTCTTGATTATGCCCTGAGAAAGCCTGTGCAGGTAAATCAAATCTTGGATTCCCAAACTCTCCTTAGAAGAAAGAAAATTATATAAACTGGAAGGTCCTTGAGAATATATTCTCAGGGATTTCCCTGATGGTTCAGTGGTTAAGAATCAACCTGTCAATGCAGGGGACACAGGTTCGATTCCTGGTCTGGGAGGTTTCCACATGCCTTGGGGCAACTAAGCCAGTGCACCACAACTACTGAGCCCTGCACTCTCCAGCCTGCATTCTGCACTGAGAAGCCACCACTGTGAGAAGCCTGTGCACTGCAGCTTGAGAGTACCCCTCCCCTCCGCCCCTCCCCACAACTGTCCCACTCGCTACAACTAGAGAAAGAGAGTGTGCAGCAACAAAGACCCAGTGTGGCCAAAAATTAATTAATTATTTTAAAAAGAAGAGCATTGTCCCATGCTTGCTTCAGATGTGGCCATCAAAGATAGGCCATCAAAATGAAATAAGACTTCCCAGAAGGTGAACTAAGAAACAACACAGAAAAACTGGAAAAAAGGTTTATTCTAGATGCAGAATCTGCATATAATACCTGAATTTTCTCCAGAAAAGGGAAGGGGGTCTTCACAATGCCTGCCCAACAGGATTCTATTAGGGCCACAAGTGAAAATGTTAGTCACTCAATAGTGTCCCACACTTTGTGACCCCATGGACTGTAACCCACCAGGCTTCTCTATACATGGACTTCTCCAGGCAAGAATACCGAAGTGGGTAGTCATTCCCATTTCCAGAGGATCTTCCCAACCAAGGGATCGAACTCAGGCTTGCTGCATTGCAGGCAGATTCTTTACTGACTGAGTCACCAGAGAAGGCCAGTGTGGAACAGTAATGGTTTTACCTCTCTTATTTTTTATTTTTTCTAAATTGACTATGGTTTTGTGTGTCTATGTGTGTATGCTTTCCCAAAATCTGTTCCTCTCTTCTATATTTGGGGGGTAAAAACATGAACATGAAAGTCGCTCAGTCATGTCCAACTCTTTGCGACCCCATGGACTGTCCATGGAATTCTCCAAGACAAGATACTAGAGTGGGTAGCCTTTTCCTTCTCTAGATCTCCCCAACCCAGGGATGGAACCCAGGTCTCCCACATTGCAGGCAGATTCTTTACCAGCTGAGCCACAAGGGAAGGCCATATTTGGAGGAAAGTGGAGGCAAATAACTTGTCTTTGTGAATGTTTAAAGAAGGAGGATTTATGGATATCTTGGACTTGGGTCTGTTTGCTATTAATGGCTAAGTTACTTTGAATTCATTTCCTCAGAGAAGTGTTGTCTTTTTTGCCTAGAAAATTGAGCAAACATTGGTTAGTAATCATAAGAACGATCTGTGACAGAGAATACTTGTCACCAAAATTTGTATTGTCCTCTTCAACTTAGTATCCAGCTAGACTTGTTCCTCAGTCACATCAGCAGTTAGGTATGGACACATGACTGACTTCTACTTTGAATAATATGCATGGAAGTGATGTGTATCGCTTTGAGGCTTGGCCCATAAAACCTCTCTGGCATATTCTTCTATGGTTTTTAATTTTGTCTAGTGACCCAGCCATTGGTAAATCACCAATAGGATTTAGAAGTTACAGTTAGAGATGACAAAACATCTTTTATTCTGGGTTTCTGCATAGTTTTCAGGGAAAAAGCCTCTCTATCTGTCTAGGATGTTATATGAGTAAGAGGAACTTCTAATATTTGTAAACATGAAAGATTTATGAACCGGAATTTTTAAGCATTTAAGAGTAATCTAATACCTATGTTCCTTGTTTGTCTTCTACAGAAAGGTTCTGCAAAATATAAAGACAAAAAAAACACTTTAAAAAATAAAAATAATAGGACTCAAATATAAAATTGCTATCTAATGATTAAACTTCCACTTCAATTAAGAAATAAATTATAAAGAAAAAACAACAGAACTATCGAAACAGCCTAAAATGCCAAATGATTTTATATTTAGATATAATTGTAATTCAGAATGTGGGGGAAATTTTGAGATTAATAGGAAATATGATATATGAAAAGATGTATATTTTATTTGCTTTAGATTTGAATCTCATTTTTTTAGCTCTGTAACACATTTAGTAGATTTTCTTCTGCAAATTTTAAATTATAATTTTGTTCTCTTAGTTTGTTATCTCTAATTTATGCTGTTATAGAATACCTTTCACATCTTTATGGAAATACTACCTAAGAATCAGTTTAATTACATTCATTGGATATTACAAATATTGCTTGCTAAAATGCATTTCTTCTCAGTCCAGTTTGAGAAGATTAGTTCCATGATTATGCCAGCTAAGCTATTTATGTCCTTCTGAACTTCAATGGCAATTTGTAATTTTATATCACTTTATACTTTCTGCTGTATATTATGACTATTTGCATAGATCTCTTTATTAATTAATATTATAGAAAACTCTTTGAATGTTTTCACTCTTTGTTCATCCTTTATGTTCAAGCCTCTTAATAAATTAAAATCAGAAATTTTGCTTTGCTCAAGAAAGTAATATATGCTAATGGACATATTTATTCTTTTATCAGGTCACTGTACCAGAATATGATTAGAGCTAAAACTCTGAGACTATCACTACAGGATAACTTCACAAAGGATAACTTCTGTGTAATGATTGGCTGCATCACAGCTATTAACATGGCTTACCTTGGCCTTAGTTTTCTATCTAATGTAAAGTTTGCATGTCTGTTACTACTGGCTCCCTGCGGTCTGTCCAGTCTAAATTTCCACTTGGCTAAATGTAATATTCAAAATGAAAGCATATTTCAATTTACTAAGCATAAGGGCCATTTATAATCAGCACAAAACTGTTTAAAATATTTGTATATGTAAAGGATAACCAAAAAAAATGACAATACACTTGTTTTCCCTGTATTTAACAAGTCTGATATTACTTTAATTTTAAATGTAATAAGTACAGTTCTCAAGAAATCAATAGCTTAAAAACAAACCAAAAAACCCATGAGTCTTTTTGAAAAAAACTGCAAAACTAAACTAAATAAATAAAAGTAGTCCTTGTTTTTTCTAAGAGGATGCACTTAGAGTCAGATAAGGTGGGATTACAGAAAGAAATTAACTTTTTTAAGGAATGGGACTTCAGGCAAATCTGTTTCTAAGATTCTCATAGTTTGTGTATGGTATTACAAACATAATTTATGTCTATAATGTGTAGTATATATAATTTTATTATTATATAATGAGTTAGGCATATATATTTATACATTAATGCTTTTCAGAATTATCAGTAGAAGCTGTCAGCATATATTCATTATGATCCTCAGAGAAATAAATATAAATAAACATATTTGCCTTTTTATAGTTCAACATTTGACAATTATGAGGCAATAGCTATGCTTTTATTTCTAGAAATCTTTTCTAGAAATCTAGAAAAAACTAGTAATGTGTATCTTATAGAAATAAAGCTGGTGAGGGAAGTAGATACAGGAAGGGAGGCAGGAGAGGAAACAAGGGGTTATGAAGAGGCATTCATCACTCTGGCACCAATGTTAGTGGATGGAAACGGTTGATCCCTTTCTAGGTTGCAAGAGAAAGAGCATATTGTGCAATTATGTCCTGTGCTGAATGTATTGTTGGCATTCAACCAATTAATAATAACAAGAATGAGAACAACTCTGTCTGCGATAAGAATAAGACTTCCAATATTAGTCACAGTCTGCTTAGCTTTAGGTTGGCTTAGATAAATGTAGTAAAGACAAGGAAAACATCCCACTCCACACTTTTTGGTTAATTTAATATCTTTGCTAAGTGCTTAGGTAGTACAGTGACAGACACAAGAAAAATGCGTGAATTGATTGCACTGATAGATAGAGTCCATTTTAGCACAAAGAAAAACCCTTATAATTAGATGTGAATACCTGGTTTCTTGCCATCCATCACATGTGCAAGTTTAGAAAAGTATTTTTGTAATGAATTAGAAATGAGTAATATTTCATAACGCTCACCATGCCATAAATGGCTCTGTCTGTTGCAAGATTCAGAAATGGCTCAACTGTCTTTAAAGAACTTTCCACAAAGTACTCTGCCAAAAAGTCTTGAACAATTTGACACTTTTAAAACACCTGAGTCATCCAAATTTCACAAATGTTTTGTAAAACTTTCCTGAGGCAACTGAAGTCCTACACAAGTTCCTAACAAACAAAAATCCAATGAATATTCAGTCCATCAATTTAGGAGATACAGACCACATTTAAATGTTTTATGGCTCTGTGTAGCTAAATAATACCACTAAAAATAAGCTAATAAGGTAAAGTGTGTGTTTTAAGTAGAGTTTTGTTTAGTGAAAAAGCAAACATATGCATTTTAGTTTATACTCAGACCCTAACAATGAGCTGAGAGCAGAATCAAATAATTGCACAGTGTGATGTCTAACTTTACAGGAAAGAGAAAACAAACACGAAGAGAGAGAGGAGAGAAGAGAGAGGAAGAAATTAGAGAAAGTGATAAGGGAGAGAGGGTAGACAGAAGGTAAAGAGGGAAAGTAAAGAGGAGCTAAAAAGCCTCTTGATGAAAGTGAAAGAGGAGAGTGAAAAACTTGGCTTAAAACTCAACATTCAGAAAACGAAGATCATGCCATCTGGTCCCATCACTTCATGAGAAATCGATGGGGAAACAGTAGAAACAGTGTCAGACTTTATTTTGGGGGGCTCCAAAATCACTGCAGATGGTGACTGCAGCCATGAAATTAAAAGACGCTTACTCCTTGGAAGTAAAGTTATGACTAATCTAGATAGTATATTCAAAAGTAGAGACATTACTTTGCAGACTAAGGTCCGTCTAGTCAAGGTTATTGTTTTTCCAGTGGTCATGTATGGATGTGAGAGTTGGACTGTGAAGAAGGCTGAGTGCCGAAGAATTGATGCTTTTGAACTGTGGTGTTGGAGAAGACTCTTGAGCATCCCTTGGACTGCAAGGAGATCCAACCAGACCATTCTGAATGAGATCAGCCCTGGGATTTCTTTGGAAGGAATGATGCTGAAGCTGAAGCTCCAGTACTTTGGCCACCTCAAGCGAAGAGTTGACTCATTGGAAAAGACTCTGATGCTGGGAGGGATTGGGGGCAGGAGGAGAAGGGGACGACCAAGGATGAGATGGCTGGATGGCATCACGGATTCGATGGACGTGAGTCTGAGTGAACTCCGGGAGATGGTGATGGACAGGGAGGCCTGGCGTGCTGTGGTTTATGGGGTCGCAAAGAGTCAGACACGACTGAGCGACTGAACTGAACTGAACTGAAGATGTACTGAGATTATTAATTCCACTTGGATTTGATCAGCATAAAAGATATTGGTCAGGTACACCAAGGACACCAGAGTCAAATGATGAGTGGAATAAATAGGGAAAAAAAACCTATAGTCTAAAGCAAGATTGAATTTTATTATCATTCCAGGACAAGGAGTGACTAACTTTAAAATTGTGAAATAAAAATAATAATCTCTGAGCATATATAAAGGTGGAGAACAAGACTGGCTATTTTCTCTATGCGTGACTGTAGCCTCTTAAGTTTGTTCCACAGAATAAAGGAAAGCCAAGAGCAATTTTACCACAAATGTTTGGGTTTTTTTCTTAAATATTTTCACCCAAGTTCCAAAGTAAATGAAGATAAATGGCAATGACTACAATGTTTAAAAATAAGACAATAGCAGTAATAGGTAAGAAAATATATTTAATACAAATAAAACAATTTGCTTGCTACATTTCCCTAAGCTTATAACTACCATCAGAGCAATGAGTTAGGATTCTTGAAGTCCTGTTTGTAATATGTTCATTTCTTATGAGGAATGGATAAAGACAATGTGCTTATTTTTATTCAATTTCACAAGGATTTGGAGAAATGTGTAAAAAGTTGAAATATTTTTATTTATAGTTTTTGTTTATTTTTAGGAAATAATTACTAAAATGACAACAAAAAATAATTAATGAAGCTGGCACATAAAATTATTAATGAATCTAAATTGCCTCATATCATTATAACTCCTTGCCTCAGGTAAACATTTGACAATAAAAATGAATAAAATACATTTGGACAATTAGAAAATAATGGAAAACATTCCAGAATGGCATTTGACAAAGGCAGATAAGGGGATATTGTAGTTGAAAAAATGAGCACTTATAGATCGGCTGCCCCTGAAGTGATATATCATAGATTATTAAGAAAATTGTGCACAAGTATATTGAATCACTTGCAATTAGTTTGGGGGCAAAAGGAAAATGGACTATACCTAATTAATGATGACAGTGAAAGATGTTGATTCAATGGAAGATCTTTATAAATTATAAATGAGATAAAAACATATAAAACCAAGAAAATAACTCTACATTTCTCATACATGGATAAGCCCAGTAAGGAAGAAATTATAGAAAGACTATTATATAAACAAAATTACATTGAATAAAGAGAAAAAATGTATAACATAGAATGAGCTATGAAGAACATTTAGAGGCAGTGTGTAAAGTATCAAATGTCCAGGTGTGCTCTACACCTCAGTAACCTTCAGAGTAACAAAGAGCTGAGTCTAGAATCCCTCTTGCTATTTTGTGGCTGCAGGAATGTCTGAAAACATAATCTGCTTAAACAATGCATGCATATTATTATGATTAATTGTAGCTACTATATCCATTTAAAATATTATTCCAGATTGTAAAATTTAAGAATGGCTAGAGAAGTTACTTTATGTAAATGTAATTAATAACTTTTTAAAGACGATTTTAAATTTGTCTTGGTTGTGTCTATGCCTTAAATATTATTTCTAAAGATAATGTGTATTGTTAATTATTTTTCTTGATGTTAAAAATGTCTTCCAGTTCAATGGATAACAGACTTCCTTTAATACTTTCGAAGAACAAAAGTTAGGCTTTTTCAAGTGCTTGTTATTTTCCCTTTGTAATATCTACCTGTTGATTTCAAAATTGTTTATTTGTTTCAAATCATTAGTTTTAGAAATACTTTAAAAGACCTTTGTGAAAAATTTGCAAAAGAATGGGAAAAAGCAAGAATACATTCTATTTGGTTTTGTTTATAATAACATATTGCATAATCATCTTTGTTCAGATAAACTGAAACTGGTTCAATTTCCTCTTGTCATAGAGAAGAATATAAATGTTGTGCAATCATATAATTGATTTTGAATGATTGAAAAGGGCTCTTTGGTAGAAATAATTTAACAAAGCTGGTGAAATTGGTAAATGAATATTTTAATGGAATTGGGAGATTTTTCTTCTGGAAATGCTGAATTTACAAATGGTCAATGTTAAAATGGTCAAAGGTTTTTTCTCACAAAATATGTTCCTCAAAGCTTGCTTCACATTTACAATGTTCAATTCAATTCTTCAACTTTATCTTCGCATTTGGTGTTTCTTCATTTAAAAAAATGAACCATGAAGGGAGGGCATCGATATGGATGTATTAAACAGAGAGATGATTGTTAATAAATTAGTTAAGCTTCACTATTAATTCTTCAAAATCTATTCAGATTGCCCTTTTTGGTTGTCGCTTACACATTCTTGAGAAAAAGAATAAAGATTACTTGAAATCAGGAAGTTGAAATAATAACTGCTGAAATTTATTGATGTGTCACATATCTTATTACAATAATGCATTAAACAACGGATCTCATATACATAAAATTTCTTCTGGTTTATCACTCTTATTTTGTTTGTATAACCACATATAGTTTCACTATGTCTCTAATAATAATATTGAGAAAATAATAACCTTCCAGGCATCAGATGAAGTCTCTGGTGATGTCATATTCACTCTGACATTTATACTGACTTCATTTATGACAGACTGAAGGTGATGAACAGGTCCAAGCAAGAGGTCACCTTGTGTCAAGACTGGTATACAATCTGTCAAATTCAGTGACTGTGAGTCTGCTAATGAGGAATTAACTAGACAGAATGTTGCTATTTGACTGTTTTCATGCACTCCAAACCTGTTAAACAATGCTAATCAGGTATTTATTAAGTGAAACCATTATGCCAAACTTGCTGCAAACCTCACCATATGTCAGAGAGGTTGTAGCATATTATTCATCCATTTTAAAGCTAGATTAATAAGAGTCATTCACTGAACTTTTCTTTTCTTAGCCTTTGGCTATGCCTTGGAATCAAGGTTACACTTTTGTTTCAATTTTTCTTTAAATGGACACACAATTCCACAAAACTCTTTTGAGCTAGACTATGCCTCTTGGTGAAAAGCTCTGTTCATTTACTATTACATTGAAAATCAGCTGTTTTTATAAGAAGAGTAAAAGAAAGAAAATGTCAACTTAAGCAAAATTTGATAATGGAGTAAAATAATAAAATTGTTATTATATAGAATGATGCACTTTACACTCAAAGTGAACACATTAGTTTTTTGGAGTCTTCACTTTACAAATGAGTTGGGAACAAGCAGGCAGTTGCAAATAATTCCTGAACTGGGAACAACTGTACTTGAAAATGTATAACTACTTCTAATCTAACATTTTATGAGCCAGCATTTCCATTACATAAAGGGCATTAATTATGAGTACCCTTGTAAATGGATATAAAACAGATAAAACATTTCCATCTCTAACTTGATAGTATTTTCCTGTTTTTGCAACCAGTGTTATTTACTTATTCCACACAAATCTTTTAGTTATTTATGTACTCTCTGAATTTTATATTATATTTTCATTTTATGAGAATGGAAATAGCCTTTAAGTCAGATCTGAGTTTACATCTAGAAGCATCATTCTATCAGTCATATAATCTTGAACAACTCATATGATCTATCAATTATCAAAATTGAATCAAAATATTTTCCCTTTATGATTTTTGAGTGAAGAAAAATGATATATAATGCAAATTTTAATTTGATATATAATACACATTTTAATTTAAAAGTATATTAAAGTTAAAACTAAAATAAAATTCATGTCAGTATCTATCATAAATGTTTTAAATGTGTATGAAAGTATTTTATATTTGCTTATGCTTGAACAATATCATTTTTTTAAACTGATATCATTGTCATACTTCTCCTCTTTACTACTATCCTAACCATCACATCTGAGTTAAATTCACCCATTCCAGTCCATTTTAGTTCACTGATTCCTAGAATATCGACGTTCACTCTTGCCATCTCCTATTTGACCACTTTCACTTTGCCTTGATGCATGGACCTAACGTTCCAGGTTCCTATGCAATATTGCTCTTTACAGCATTGAACCTTGCTTCTATCACCAGTCCCATCCACAACTAGGTGTTGTTTTTTCTTTGGTTCCACCTCTTCATTCTTTCTGGAGTTATTTCTCCGCTGATCTCCAGTAGCATGTTGGGGACCTACCGACCTGGGGAGTTCATCTTTCAGTGGTCCTACCTTTTTGTGTTTTCATACTGTTCATGGGGTTCTGAAAGCAAAAATACTGAAGTGGTTTGTCATTCCCTTCTGCAGTGGACCACATTCTGTTAGACCTCTCCACCATGACCCTCCCGTCTTGGGTGGCCCCACACTGCACGGCTTTGTTTCATTGAGTTAGACACGGCTGTGGTCCATGTGATCAGATTGGCTAGTTTTCTGCAATTATGTCTTCCCTCTGATGCCCTCTCGCAACACCTACCATCTTACTTGGGTTTCTCTTACCTTGGACGTGGGGTATCTCTTCACGGCTGCTCCAGCAAAGCGTAGCCACTGCTCCTTACATTGGATAAGTGGTACCTCCTCACCTTGGATGAGGGCTATCTCTTCACAGCGGCCCCTCCTGACCTTGAACATGGAGTAGCTCCTCTCTGCCCTCCTGCGCTCATGCAGGCACCGCTCCTTGAGATGTGGATTTGCTCCACTCGGCCGCTGCCCCTGACTTCAGGCATGTGGTAGCTCCTCTCAGCCACTGCCCTGACCTCTGGGGTGTGGTAGCTTGTCTCAGCCACTGCCTCTGACCTCGGACCATTATATCTACTACTGTGGGCAGGAATCCCTTAGAAGAAATGGAGTAGCCATCATAGTCAACAAAAGAGTCAGAAATGCAGTCTTGGATGCAATCAAAAAAACGACAGAATGAACTCGGTTCATTTCCAAGGCAAATCATTCAATATCACAGTAATCCAAGCCTATGCACCAATGAGTAAAACTGAGGAAGCTGAAGTTTAACGGTTCTATCAAGACCTACAAGACCTTGTAGAACTAACACCCAAAAAAAGATGTCCTTTTCATTATAGGGGACTGGAGTGCCAAAGTAGGAAGTCAAGAAACACTTGGGGTAACAGGAAAATTTGGCCTTGGTGTATGGAATGAAGCAGGGCAAAAGCTAATAGAGTTTTGCCAAGAGAACGGACTGGTCATAGCAAACATCCTCTTCCAACAAAGCTAGAGAAGACTTTACACATGGACATCACCATATGGTCAACACTGAAATCAGATTGATTATATTCTTTGCAGCCAAAGATGGAGAAGCTCTACACAGTCAGCAAAAACAAGACCAGGAGCTGAATGTAGCGCAGATTATGAACTCCTTATTGCCAAATTCATAGTGAAATTTAAGAGAGTGGGGAAAACCACTAGACCATTCTGTTCCATTCAGTTCAGTTGCTCAGTTGTGTCTGACACTTTGTGACCCCATGAATCACAACACACCAGGCTTCCCTGTCCATTACCAACTCCCAGAGTTCACTCAAACTCAAGTCCATTGAGTCAGTGATGCCATCCAGCCATCTCATCCTCTGTCATCCCCTTCTCCTCCTGCCCCCAATCCCTCCCAGCATCAGGGTCTTTTCCAATGCGTCAACTCTTTTCATGAAGTGGTCAAAGTATTGGAGTTTCAGCTTTAGCATCATTCCTTCCAAAGAAATCCCAGGGTTGATCTCCTTCAGAATGGACTGGTTGGATCTCCTTGCAGTCCAAGGGACTCTCAAGCATCTTCTCCAACACCACAGTTCAAAAGCATCAATTCTTCAGTGCTCAGCTTTCTTCACAGTCCAACTCTCACATCCATACATGACCACTGGAAAAACAATACCCTTGACTAGATGGACCTTTGTTGGCAAAATAATGTCTCTGCTTTTCAATATGCTATCTAGGTTGGTCATAACTTTTCTTCCAAGTAGTAAGCATCTTTTAATTTCATGGCAGCAGTCACCATCTGCAGTGATTTTGGAGCCCCCCCAAAATAAAGTCTGACACCATTTCCACTGTTTCCCCATCTATTTCCCATGAAGTGATGGGACCAGATGCCTTGATCTTAGTTTTCTGAATGTTCACCCTTAAGCCAACTTTTTCGCTCTCCACTTTCACTTTCAGCAAGAGGCTTTTTAGCTCTTCGCTTTCTGCCATAAGGGTGATGTCATCTGCATATCTGAGGTTATTGATATTTCTCCCAGCAATCTTGATTCCAGCTTGTGCTTCTTCCAGCCCAGTGTGTGTCATGATGTACTCTGCATATGAGTTAAATAAGCAGGGTGACAATATACAGCCTTGATGTACTCCTTTTCCTATTGGGAACCAGTCTGTTTTTCTATGTCAAGTTTTAACTGTTGCTTCCTGACCTACATATAGGTTTCCCAAGAGGCAGGTCAGGTGGTCTGGCATTCCTGTCTCTTTCAGAAAGAACTAAATGAAATCCCTTACAGTGGAAATGAGAAATAGATTTAATGGACTAGATCTGATAGAAAGAGTGCCTGATGAACTATGGACAGATCAAGATCATTCCCATGGAAAAGAAATGCAAAAAGGCAAAATGGCTGTCTGAGGAGGCCTTAAAATAGCTGTGAAAAGAAGAGAAGTGAAAAGCAAAGGACAAAAGGAAATATATAAGTATCTGAATGCAGAGTTCCAAAGAATAGCAAGGAGATATAAGAAAGCATTCCTCAGCAATCAATGCAAAGAAATAGAGGAAAACAACTGAATGGGAAAGACTAGAGATCTCTGCAAGAAAATTAGATATATCAAGGGAACATTTCATGCAAAGATGGGCTTAATAAAGGACAGAAATGGTATGGACCTAACAGAAGCAGAAGATATTAAGAAGAGGTGGCAAGAATACACAGAAGAACTACACAAAAAAGAGCTTCATGACCAAGATAATCACAATGGTGTGATGACACACCTAGAGCCAGACATCCTGGAATGTGAAGTCAAGTGGGCCTTAGAAAGCATCACTATTAACAAAGCTAATGGAGGTGATGGAATTCCAGTGGAACTATTTCAAATCCTGAAAGATGATGCTGTGAAAGTGCTGCACTCAATATGCCAGCAATATTGGAAAACTCAGCAGTGGCCACAGGATTTGAAAAGGTCAGTTTTCATTCCAATCCCAAAGAAAGGCAAGGGCAAAGAATGCTCAGACTACCACACAATCTCACACACTAGTAAAGTAATGTTCAAAATTCTCCAAGCCAGGCTTCAGCAATACATGAACTGTGAACTTCCAGATGTTCAAGCTGGTTTTAGAAAAGGCAGAGGAACCAGAGATCAAATTGCCAACATCCGCTGGGTCATGGGAAAAGCAAGAGAGTTCCAGGAAAACATCTATTTCTGCTTTATTGATTATGCCAAACCTTTTGACTGTGTGTATCACAATAAACTGTGGAAAATTCTGAAAAAGATGTGACTAGCAGACCACCTGACCTGCCTCTTAGAAAACCTATATGCAGGTCAGGAAGCAACAGTTAGAACTGGACATGGACAACAGACTGGTTCCAAATAGGAAAAGGAGTACATCAAGGCTGTATACTGTCACCCTGCTTATTGAACTTATATGCAGAGTATATCATGGGAAATGCTGGACTGGAAGAAACACAAGCTGGAATCAAGATTGCTGGGAGAAATATCAATAACCTCAGATATGCAGATGACACCACCCTTATGGCAGAAAGTGAAGAGGAGCTAAAAAGCCTCTTGATGAAAGTGAAAGAGGAGAGTGAAAAAGTTGGCTTAAAGCTCAACTTTAAGAAAATGAAAATCAAAGCATCTGGTCCCATCACTCATGGGAAATAGATGGGGAAACAGTGGAAACAGTGTCTGGCTTTCTTGGGGGGGGCTCCAAACCACTGCAGATGATGATTGCAGCCATGAAATTAAAAGACGCTTACTCCTTGGAAGACAAGTTATGACCAACCTAGATTGCATATTGAAAAGCAGAGATATTACCTTGCCAACAAAGGTCTGTCTAGTCAAGGCTATGGTTTTCCAGTGGTCATGTATGTATGTGAGAGTTAGACTGTGAAGAAAGCTGAGTGCCGAAGAATTGATGCTTTTGAACTGTGGTGTTGGAGAAGACTCTTGAGAGTCCCTTGGACTGCAAAGAGATCCAACCAGTCCATTCTGAAGGAGATCAGTCCTGGGTGTTCATTGGAAGGACTGATGCTGAAGCTGAAACTGCAATACTTTGGCCACCTCATGTGAAGTGTTGACTCACTGGAAAAGTCCCTGATGTTGGGAGGGATTGGGCACAGGAGCAGAAGGGGATGACAGAGGATGAGATGCCTGGATGGCATCAGTGACTCAATGAACATGAGTTTGAGTGAACTCTGGAGGTTGGTGATGACAGGGAAGTCTGGAGTGCTGTGGTTCTTGGGGTTGCAAAGTTCACACATGACTGAATGACTGAATTGAACTGAACTGAACCAACACATATGCTCTGTGTACTTACGTATCTCTATCCAACTAGATATTCATCCAAAAATAGAAAATACATCTTTAAAAATTTTTCTATCAAAAATCACCTTAAGTAATAAATTATTATTTACAGTAGGCAATTAATAATATTTAAGCTATGACCAACCTAGACAGAGTATTAAAAAGCAGAAATATTACTTTGCTGACAAAGGTCCATCTAGTCAAAGCTATAGTTTTTCCAGTCATCATGTATGGATGTGAGAGTTGGACCATATAAAAACACTGCAGGCCAAAGAATCGATGCTTTTGAACTGTTGTGTTGGAGATGATGCTTGAGAGTCCCTTGGACTGCAAGGAGACCAAGCCAGTCAATCATAAAGGAAATCAGTCCTGAATATTCATTGGAAGGATTGATGCTGAAGTTGAATCTCTTATTGTTTGGCCACCTGAGGAAGAATTGACTCATTGGAAAAGACCATGATGCTGAGAAAGACTGAAGGCAGGAGGAGAAGGGGACTACAGAGGATGAGATGGATGGATGGCATCACTGACTCAATGGACATGAGTTTGAGCAATTCCAGAAGTTGATGATAGACAGGGAAGCCGGGTTGTGCTGCAGTCCATGGGGTCACAAAGAGTCAGACATGACTGAGTGACTCAACTGAACTGAATTGATACATGTAGAGAAGATTTAGTGTCCAACTTAGCAGCCTCAGCATTATTTTTTCAGGCCGTTGAAGCTTCAGGAAAAAAATTCACAATTTTTAGAAAACTTGCAAAGATTCTTGCAGTTTCAATTGGAATCAAGTGTTCTTACTTATGGATTCCTATAACACTCTACTTGTTTTATTAGAACATTTTGAATATATCACTAAATAAATATAAACTCTGTGAGAATTTGGTTCTATTTAAATATGATTAGCCTAGAACAATAGCTGGAACATAGTATGCCTTCAATATAAATATTCTTTAATTTGCTGATTGAAAGAGTAATTGATGCCCAATTTTTACAGCTACTGGAAAAAATCATTGAACAATTTAAACTGAAAAAATAAAGCAAGATAAGAATGTGGGCAATGGTTTCCTTTTGGTTTGGCTCTTATGCATCCTTCTGTTTGATAATGATGGACGGAGATCCTCCTTATTCATGCTTCCATGCTTTCCAATAATTCAGACACTGTAGTAAGTCATAGATTATGTAAATAATCACAGACTTATAAGAACAATCTCAAAATAATTTAACTTTAAAATGGATATTTTTAGAGAGCCATAGTTTTAAAGGCAATAAAATATGAAAGTCTATCTACCTTAGCTTCCAAACTGTGTTACATTTATTTATTCCATAGAAACTGCTAGAAGTGGATGCTAATTTCCTATTTGAATATTTCTACCACTGAGACGTTTACTTTTTAGAAAGCTTCATAGCATTTCTAAGTTTTAATATTTAGAAAATAATTTTAATTTGAACTTAACTGTATCCCAAGTAATTATATCCATAAAATATTTCTACTATCTGACACAAATTAAGGATTTTAATTGCGCCCCATGACTTAATCACTTCCCATACTTAATCATAGCACAGTCAATCTATTTTCTCAAACCTTGGTTTTTTCAGTAACTGTGAACATTGTATATTTTTGGCCCTTTCAATATCATTGAAATATATATATATATATATATATATATATATATATATATATATATATATATCTGATGCAAGTGTCCTATTTCTTTCCTATTGTTAACTTTCATTTATTTGAGTATATAATAACTGCTTATCTAGAATCATAGTATTTTTACTTCTACTAGGTTATTATGAAATTGATGGCATTCTTTTGAATTCATGTAAATTCTGTGTTCTCTCTTTCATGTTTAGAATATATCTTTTCAAAAATCTAATTTTATTATAAGGGAGAACACTAAAATTTAATAAACCTATATTATGTGTTAGTTCCTTTACTTAAAACAAATCTTACTTATTTCTCAGCCTTAGCCTTCAAAGAAAGTGATGTTTCCTCAGTTGAGCACTACTTGAGGTAGTTAATTTATCTTAGAAGCCAAGTTGTATCTAAACAGACACATCAACAAACCAAACAACTGAAAACTAATACCTAAAAGTACAAACCCAAAACAATAGTGATCTTCACTATGACTTCCCTCAGCTAGAATCATAGAATCTGAATTACCTTGAGAGGGAGAAGAAAGAAACACTCTTAGCTTATTTCATTTCAAAATACTTGCTCCTGAAAATTATTTTTTCTTGACCTGTTAATTGTTGTTGTTGTTGTTGTTCTATTTTGCTTGGTTTATGTGACTTTTGCTAAACAGATAGAGTTGAATTCTTTGGACCAGTGCATCTGTAAGGGAAAGTTATTGCATGATTTCTCCTCACTCCACTGTATAATTTGAAATGCAGAAAAAAATAAAATCTAAGTCAAGTGGCTAGATTTGCATTAGTCAAATGCCTGCACAACCATAGATAGTGTATGGAGTTACTGGCAGGAAAAATTCTGAGTCAGGTACTTTTGTGAATTAACATATACCTACTCCAAAACTATTTCAGTGAATGAAGACATAAATGAATCCAGGAAATCTGAATAAATTGGGAAAATGAAGGAAAAAAGAGTACATATTTGAAAATTAAGTGAACACGGGAGGGAAATAATAATACCTTCCATTTATTATTTGTCTTTAGCTTGCAAGGCTCTTTTTTATAGACATCCTTTAAACTATTTATAAAAATCATAAAGCTAGGTAAGTTGAATATTAATATCTTTAAGTTTCAGATGAAGAAACTTTGGTTTTTCTGAATTCACACAGCCAGAAAACATTAAGACAGATTTAAAACCAATAGTAGTCTTTGACACTAAGATCTAAGCTGCTTATATTCCAATATCTTGCTCCTCCAAAAAACTGGTAAGTGGTGAATTTTGAAATCCGTTTTCATAATAGGCATAGGAATTGGATATTTTAAAGGAATCTAACTGAGACTATTTCAACATTTATAAATTGTGTGCTTTAGTAAATGGTAATTCTTTATAAATGACATGTATATGGTTGGAGCCTATCATTATTATTGCAAATAAACACTGAGTTAACAGCTATTTCATCCTATCCAAGTATTTTCTATAGATTCACATTTATGAATATACTCTCATTATACATGATGATATAATCTGTGATAAATGTTAAACATGTCTTGAGCAAGATATCTCCTATCATTGCCATATTTTGGTGCTGAGCACCCATTCCATCAATCTCTAGCCATAGTAAGAGCTTAATAAAAAATATCTAATTTACTTGGGTTAATATCCATGTTCTTGCTTGGATTATGACCATGATAAACCATGAGTATTTTAATGTATCTATTTCTTTTCTCATTCCTTTTTACATTTTAAATACTAATTCCTGCTTATTTTCATTATGTTTAGTTTGTTTTACTGGGATCATGTGTGTCCATTTGAATCTAATCCCATTGTAATGACATCATGGCCTTGTCAATAAGACCCATGCTTTCTTTATTCTGCCTCTACGTGTATGTATACACACACTTAATTGCACATGCATGTGTAAAACCAAAAGATGAAGCTTTTAATTCCTTATAGGCCTTCCTATATATGATTTCTTCTAAAGATATCTTTAACATGCATAAGATGTGAAAACAGGAAGCTGAATTGAATTTTAAAAATTATAATCCAAATTTTATAGTCATTGTGGTAAATTCTGAGTGTCTTATTGTGTATGAAAAGTCAAGCAGCTTTACACAAGTTCTTTAACACTCTTTGTAACATTGTGTTTCTGCTTTATAAATACAGGAATGGGACACTTCCTATTTTAGGTAATTCCCATCTGAAAAAAAAAAATAGAAATTCAGACTAATTAGATCAAATATTTCAATTTTAGAATTTTGAAAAAATATATAATTAGGTGAACACAGAACCCATAGCATTGTACAGGCCAAGGCAATTGGAAGTTACTGACAATTAAATTTTTTAATTGTCAGTAACTTGTAACATGTTAAAGCCTTATGTGTTAAAGCTTTCTCCATTTGTTAAGATTGTGGCATTATGATATAGTGGAAAATACATGGGATTTAAAGTCTGTTATACTTGAGTGCAAACTGAAGGCCTCACAGTTTGGAAAAATCTTGTTCCTTTCCACTGTGGTAATACTTATCTAATGTAAGAGACTCAGTTTTGATCCCTGGATCAGGAAGATCCCTTGAAGGAGGGCATGACAACTCACTCCTGTATTTTTGCCTGGAGAATTTTATGGACAGAGGAGCCTGGTATGCTATGGTCCATAACATCACAAAGAGTTGGATGCAACTGAATCAATTTAGCACACATGCATATATACATATATGAATTAGTTCTTTCGCTTTCAACAACTTTTGTCAATTCAACAGGATTGTCCATTGTAAATGAAAAATTAAACTGTCTTTAACAAAATGTTTATAGAAATGTGGAGACTTTCATACATAGAACATTATTGTTCAATATTAGAGCCATTCTATTCTTCCTATTCCCCTGAGCACTTCACTCAACTGAAGTTATATACTGATAAATAATTAATGTAATTATTTTTCACATATTTCAAGGTTCTTTGTTTTTACTAATATTTCACAAAGGTAAATGTGTTGCTTACACTATAGGTCTCTTTGCTACTCATCTTGCACCTGTTTCAAAGTGAATATAAACAAGATACTTTCTTTTAAGTTAGTAGAAACTCAGTGACCATACAGATCCTCTGAGTATAGAACAAAGAGAGACAGGCTTTTGATAGTTTAAGGGAAAATTTGATAGAAATTTAGACAATGTAAACTGACAAGATATTAGAACTTTATATCCCAAAGCAAAAATATTAAAAATACTTTATTTTACACATGTTAATAACTCCACAGATATGGTACAAGAGATTAACTACATGTAGTCTTCTTTCTGATTTACAAATTCTATTTCCTTAATTGCTATATTAGTTTGATGTTGAATTTTTATTTTATTTTCAAATGTATAAACACATGCTAAGTATTTTTTGTAGAAGTAAAATTGGAGCCACTGGCTTATTATTAAACATATTTCTAGAGAAGTTAAATTGATATTAGCAGATAATGATCTTAATGTTTCCAAAATTAGATATTTTTGTAACATGGTAGAAAATATTTTTTTTAATTTTCATACATTAGAGATGTAACAATTCAAGCATGCAAGTTTCAAACTGAGTTTCAATTTTTCTACCTGAACTTGAAAATTTTATCAGTGCTATATTCACATGAATTTGTCAGCATTTAAACTGCTATATATTTTTCCATTTATTTCAGCTATCATTTTATTCAAATTGCTATCTGCACATTCATTATTTAGGGGAGAGGTCTGGACACAAATATACTATCATTAGTATACCCAATAAAATTTTTTAAACTTTTTGATGATTTAGATTATTTTTAAAAATTTATACCAATATTTCTGAGAAATTACTGAGGACTATATGGAGGAGGAAAAATGACTGACTTAAAATCTCGCATTTTCTATGAAAATGTATCTGCCTGCCTAGTTTCCATTTAAAATTTTCTGAAAAAAGCTTCTACTAATGTAGTTATCAATGCAAATAATAAATGTTAAAAAAAGTTGGATGAAAGCCAAATCCATCAAATACTCCCTCCAAAAAATAACTTCCATCGTCCATCCCAGATGACAGTGCCTTGAACATCTTTAACTTTTCCATCAGAACCATTTAGCATTACTATGCTTCTGCGCAGCTGGAACATCACTACCATTGTCACAACCAGGCAAACAAATTTATGATGATGTTCCTGGGAATATGGAACTAATGCAAAGGGGATTTCTCTACAGTTCTTCATTAACATTTTATTCATTACAACAAGGGAGTTTTAAGAGTTTCCTTTTAAGCAAATTAGGTCACTGGATAAAAAACACACAGCATGGAAACACAGTGTATTACTACATAGAACAAAAGATCTGGTTAATAAATTATGATAATGGGATTAGTCATTTGCTCATGTTGAAAGGCACATTTAAATATTTTGGAATTAACTTATAGAGAGAATGATATTTTTTTCATGTACTATTTTCCCTTGGCTATATTTTTCATGATTGTTTTTGGCCATTTTTTCTCTGAGTGTATGTATTGCTTTTTAGATATTTTAAATCATTTAAGATGAGAAAAAATATTTAAGTAAATAGAGTATGTATTTTAATCCTTAAATAGGAATAACCAAAATGTTGAGGAAAGCAATACAAGTAGGTTGAGAAATAGGCTCTAGTAGGTGGGTTTATTTTTTCCCCCTCTTTCATGAAAAATCTTTTTTTTATTTTTCACATAATTGTTAAAAGATAGGTTAAAGATGGTTTTCCCCCAAAATGAACGTTCCAGTTTTCTGTGTATCTTCCTGCATCTAGATATATTTTTGTTTTTTCATCATTTTTTAAAGTAATTTGAAATATTGGACACTCTAGGTGAAAGCATTGTCATTTTCTCTTGCTTTATGATGTTCCAAGATGCTCTGCTCGCTCTGAAGTTGTTTCAGTATTTATTTACCAAGTAGGTTAAGAGGCTTAGGAGAAAAGAGAGGAGGATGGGGGGAGGGTTGCTAATTCACATAAAACACTATCTTAGGTTGGGTTTCCCCAAAGCAGACCCTGAGATAAGAGTTAAAAAGCATGTGCTATATACAAGGCCTGATCTTATGATAAAAGGAGTGACAAAAGCAGGATAGAGAAGCTGAAGGAACTGAGTATGGGTGGGAACTCCACATGTGAATTTCAACAAGGAGACCCTGTATTTTGCTCCCCTTTGTCCATCAGTCATTGTATGCAGGCTGGGAAGATGGTGTCTAAGCTTCCAAGAGAAGGTTTTCTTGGTTAGCCTGAAGGCAAGTTTTCAGAGACAGGAGCAGTCAAGGCTGCCATTAGCAGCCAACACTCATAGTGCATGGGGTGTGGTACACTGACCCTCTGGTACTCTGAGGCTTTAAGGAGGATGCCAACACAGTGACTACTACTATGACTAAAATATTGAACAAAAATATCTAGCAAAATTATATTTCTGTGAAATTTTATATTTTGCAAAGTATTTTTATGTTAATTATATTATTAGATACTGATAGTACTACATGCATGGCATATACTATTACCATATTTGATATATATTCTGTAAGTCAAAGAAGAATACACCTATCTCATTTTACCTGACATGAAATTTAAAATAGGACTCAATCTTATGTCACCTTTGTTGTTGTCTATTGTTTGCACAATAATTTTCACTGATTTTTAAGAAAAAAAATTGAGGTAATATGATGTCAAGAAACTTGTCCGATGTTGCAGAGATAAGTAAAACTAAGATTTGAGTCCAATTATCACTGAAATGTTACACTGTTTCAATAAGTAACATTTGTGCACTATGACTTCTTTTATACTTATATATTATTAGAAATTACAGATTTCAGAAAAAATTAAACATACTCTGTATTTAACATAGTGTTCTCTTAGTAAAATATTAGTCTTGTATACAAAAATAGCAATTACACAAAGAAAAATACTTATGGTACAACGTGGTACAAAGTGCAATATCAAACAATTATACTACACAACTTGATGGAAGGAAGGCAACAATTAGAAAAGTCTCCTTATGTGAAGTGGTGCTATAAAAACAGAACTTGTAAGAAACGAATCGCCAGTCTATGTTCGATACAGGATACAAGATACTTGGTGCTGGTGCAAGGGGATGATCCAGAGAGATGATATGGGGTGGGAGGTGGGAGGAGTGTTCAGGATTGGGAACTCATGTACACCCGTGGCGGATTCATGTCAATGTATGGCAAAACCAATACAGTATTGTAAAGTAAAAATAAAAATTAAAAAAATAAAAACAGAACTTACAAAGCAGAATTTTGGAGAGTGAAAGAATTAACATTTCTGGTACCTTATAGCGTGCCCAGCACATAAATGCTCTTCAATATATATTTTTGAATGAATGAATTACTCATTTTAGACAAGTCGCAAGAAAACCAAAACTCAGATGACACATACCATGAAGCATGTATGTGAAGAAATAAGGCTTTGGTTGGGATGAGATATAAGAGGTAGGTAAGGGTCAGACCTTGATGGTTTTCTGAGAGTATCAATGGTTTCTCTGTGTTTTGAGGCAATAAGATGTTGAAATTCTCTCAGGGAGGAAGTATCATTTCAGAGTTTGATTATATCTTATAGGCCACCTAGACAGCATAATAAACAGCAGAGACATTACTTTACCAATAAAGGTCTGTCTACTCAAAGCTATTGTTTTTCCAGTAGTCATGTATGAATGTGAGAGTTGGACTGTAAAGAAAACTGAGCACCAAAGAATTGATGCTTTTGAATTGTGGTGTTGGAGAAGACACTTGAAAGTCCCTTGGACAGGAAGGAGATCCAACCTGTCAATCCTAAAGGAAATCAGTCCTGAATATTCACTAGAGGGACTGATGCTGGAGCTGAAACTTCAATACTTTGGCCACCTGATGTGAAGAACCAACTCATTGGAAAAGATCCTGATTCTGGAAAAGATTGAAGGCTGGAGGAGAAGGAGACAACAGAGGATGAGATGGTTGGATGGCATCACCTACATAATGGACATGAGTTTGAGTAGGCTCTGGGAGTTGGTGATGGACAGGTAAGCCTGGTGTGCTGAAGTCCACGGAATTGCAGAAAGTCGGACACTACTGAGCGACTGAACTGAACTGAACTGAACTATAGGTCAGTCTGGTGGCTTTTTGAGATTAGCACAGACAAACAATGGGACTGAAGTCAAACATATTAGTGAGAAAGTTGAACCACAAAAACCCAGTACAGATCACCTGAATGAGGTCAGTGGGAGATGAGTTAGAAATGACTGAATATAGATGATAAATATTTGAAATAAAAATGACAAATATATTTTAATTCAAATGCAAATAGTCATTGATGGAACTACAGTGTTTATTGACTAGTAATCTGAGTCTTTGCTAAGGTGGCGTATCTACATTTATGGATCTTGATTTAGAGGTTTCATCTATGTGCCCCAGTTTTAATATGATGGGAGAGGCACAGAGTGGGAGAAGTCAAGATTGATGACCTAGACTTATTAGCTGCATACCTAAATGCATGAGGGTTTGCCATTTAAGTGGAGACATGTAAAGATTGAAGGATGGAAGAATGATGATTCCAACTTCAAAAGTCATAGACATTTAATACCTGTGAGAAATACTTGTAAATTATAAATACTCTGAGGTGAATTTCATATGCATGTAAACTTATGCTAAGTGCTAAACAAAATGTAAATGATTTTTAAAATATGAAAAAAAATGAATAATTCCTTATTACCTATTTCTCTTGACAGGTGAGGGAAAGCATATAGGCCAGTGCTTTATATCTCTCAGCTAGAGAGTATTAAATGCAGCTCTGTCCCACTCTTCTAGAACAAGGACTCAAAATCTCCAATCCAATGTTTTGGGAAACTCCTAATAATCATTTACAGTGAAAACATGATTTGAAATCAGTTTGACATTTCTGATCTTTGCTACATCAATTTTTATGACAACAAAGGAAAATTGTTGTATAATACTTTCTTTTTCTTGAGGAAATGTGTTAAAATATACAGTTTTTATTTTCAAAGGCAAAGTTGCACTTATTATACATATAATCTACACGTAGTATATGTACATGTGTGTATATATACATATATATATTCACAGAGAAACAGGAAATATGTGTTTTTGTGTATATAACATGCATATATACATATGTGTGTTTGCAGATATATATCAGGAGATATCTTTTAAATAAATAACAAGTATGATTAGAATACCTAATGCAAAATCACTTCACAATGAAAGCACAAACCTTTTATAAAAAATAAGGCAGATGGGAGCTAGTTTGGAAACAAACTAAGAGTATTAATTCTATTGGGATTATATATTGTTTCAATAATTTTTTCATTCTTTCTCACATCCCCTGCTGTTTTCCCTGACCCCTACCATCTCAAACACACTAAAAAACAGCCACTCATATGATAGAAACCCCACAAAATCATGCAAGCATACAAAATAGATAGCAGGGCCACAGGTTCCATCAATTATGCTATTCCTGTCTCTTAAATAAATCAACCTTACTTTCAGGTGAAAGAAAATCCTTTGAACTCACTCTAATTTTGACAACTAGTGCGAATGAAATTTATAATATTACTAAGATAACTAAAACTAACACTACTTTCTGTAATCTCAATTTTCTATTTTCATGTAAATGTGCTTTTCATCTTAATTGTCTGAATTGACACAGCCTAAGACAGAAAACCAAACTCACAGTCCAGGCTCCTATCAGCTTTATTAGAAAATGGACTTTATTGTCCAACACAGAAAAGATTTGTTTAAAGGAAAGGGAGGAATAAAAGTTCCCAACACGATAAGGTAGTTACTTCCAAAAACAAAGTTCCACAGCCTTATCATAAACAGAATGAGTCACATAAGAAATAGAAGTACAGAAACACATAATTTGGTGGTGCTGACCATCAGAGGCTAGCACATGCCCTTTTGATATAGTGCTTTATTCTCCTGTCCTATAGGCTAAATTTAATTATTAGCCTCGTTAGTTCTACAACCTTTATATTTGTTGTTTAAAAGCAAAGGGTAACGATAACCCTGTATGCGAGACAACAAAAGAGACACAGATGTATAGAACAGTCTTTTGGACTCTGTGGGAGAGGGTGGGATGATTTGGGAGAATGCCATTGAAACGTGTATAATATCATATAAGAAACAAATTGCCAGTCTAGGTTCGATGCAGGATACAGGATGCTTGGGGCTGGTGCACTGGGATGACCCAAAGAGATGGTATGGGGAGGGAGGTGGGAAGGGGGTTCAGGATTGGGAACACGTGTACAACTGAGGCGGATTCATGTTGATATATGGCAAAACCAATACAGTATTGTAAAGTAAAATAAAGTAAAATTTAAAAAAATGAATAGCACACAGGCCCCATTCACAAAGAAAGAAATGTACTAAATTTGTAAAAAAAAAAATTAAAAAAAATAAAAACAAAGTGGCCTGTAGTAATTTCAAAATCTGTATGCTCAGATACATTATATTCACACAAATTATATAAAATACGTATGTATAAAAATACTTCACATGGATAGTACACATAAACATTTTAATAAAATACAAATACACACAAATATTATAATAAATACATTTATTTATAGTAATAAATGTACTTATTTTTACAAACAGCACATGTAACATAAGGAAAAATAATCTTCCAATTCTTACTTTAATCTGAATTAGTAATCATTTAAAAATGAATCTAATGTTTTTCAATTAAAAAACTGAAACTCTACAAAATCAGTTACTAACAATTTTAATATTCATTATGTGGATTTTCAGTGATAGAATGTCCCTCTTTATTTTAGTTTTGTTCAAAGTTTAAGAAATTTCAACCAACTAACATCACCTTAAGTGAAGAAGGGGGCTTATATTCTTTAATAAGTGAAAGTCTATGGAAATAGCTGGATTCAGGGACTCATCAGATGTTATATATTTTCTTTCTCTTTTTTGCTCCCCTTCTCTTCCTCTTCCACCTCTCTTCCTCACTCTCCATACTTTTATTTTGCTTTCTTCTTGCTAGTTTAACTCTGAGGTAAGTTCAAAAAATTAAGAAATTCTCTTTTTTCTTCAGAAAATATGCAGGCTTAATTCTGATTGTGTCATGGCTCCATATATGAACCAATCACTTTGGCAAAATGAAGGTGACTACCATTCATAGAGTTTGTAGCAACTCCTGGACCAAGGCTAGAATGAGCTCCACTGAACTTTAATGGACAGGAACTCAGGAACTAGAGGTTTCCCATGGTATATCTGAGTGGTATAATGAAACCAAGATATTGGGCAGGCAGGCAATTAATGTAGGTCTCCTATAAGGGTTAGAAAGTTTGGAATGTAGTGAAAAGACATTTTACACACCACTAAAAGCAAAGACAAAGGCATGATAATGAAAAACTGTGGAAATTTAGGGAAAATAAAAAATAATAAGAAACCCTAATGGATGAAGAGTTGACCATGCATATGGACTATGGAAAGGCACTTAGCTACTCAGAGAGAACAAAATAAAGGTAGGTTAAGCCAAATCATAAAGGTCCATAAATGCCAGGCTAAATATTTGAGAGTGTAAAGCCATTCAACCTTTAAAAGAAGGGGCAGCCTTGATCTAGCCTTCTCTTATGGAAGTGAATTTTCAGTGGTAGCAGAGCTAGATTGCAGCTGTAATCACTAGGGTCAGGGATATCAATTAAGTGACATTAGGCTAATGTAAATAGAGATCTGGTGTTATGATTATGAGGAATCCAATAAAGGTAAACATTAATGATAAAAGGATAATTATAGAGATTGGAAAACAAGAGAAATAACACAAAAGTGATCAAAGATTTAAAATATCTAACTAAGAAAATGTGGAAACATCAGCCTAAATGATAAAATACTGTCACTATTCTGTACATCTGGAATTTATATAATATTGTAAATCAAATATATTTTGATTAAAAGAAAATATAAAACAAACAAATTCAGCCTGTGCTAAGTAATGTCTGAGTATATCTGTATTTACTCATTACGTGGGACTTCTAATAGTGTTTTAAATGGCAGGAGAAATAAAAATCCTATTCAAGATCATTAGAATAAGTAATGATGTATGGAAGAGAATATGGAGCATATTGGCCTTCAAAGCAACCTACAAGGAACTTATTCTTCTTAGTAAACCAAATGAAAACCAATGTAGAAAATATATAGGCATTGTTAAGGCTAATATTAACATTTCTAATACGTAAGCTTAATTCTATCTAGACTGTCTGTTGAAGCTGTGTACAACTTTCAGCATTGAAATACTAACTCTGCAGTTTATTGGAACAATATGAATTTCAATGTATGATATATGTATGCAATTATGTTACACAATAAATGTTTGATGACTTTATAATTCACATTTAGATGAAAATGAAAGAATCAAAAAGCAGAATAAATATATTTTGTTTTCTTCCCCTTTCCCCAAATTTACTAAAAAGAGTGAGAATTATGTAATACATATTACACAAATTACAACACCTACTGTACAAACATATTCCAGATATGATATATCAACAAGATCAATAAAGTATCTAAGGATAAATCAAATAAGCAAGGTCTAAGACTTCTTTGGCAAAAACCGTGCATCTTTAATATCAGAAAATAAAAGAAAACTGAATAAATGGTAAGGAAAGACCAAACAATATGTACAATAATTCAAAATTTTCTTTCAAAAATAAATATTAAAAAGAAAACAAAGATTAAAATAAACTAAAACTAAAAATATTTTTGAAGACACAGAGTAGACTATATATATAACCTTGGAGTGAGGGATGCTTTATTTAAGTATATTCAAATTCCTAAAAAGAGAAAATCACTTAACAGAAAATATTGGTGAATTTGAGGACATGAATACAGAAACCTGACTGATAAATAAATAAACAGGCAAAAAAACAAAGAAGCCAAGAGAAGAAAAGTAAGAGTGGCATTTTACTCTTGGCCTTGTTTCTATAACTTCTACTAAGTGCACTGTAGTTAGAACATCTGGGTTTCCCAGGCGGCATTAGTGATAAAGAATCCTCCTGCCAATGCAGGAGACGTAAGACTCAGGTTCGAGTCAGGAAGATATCCTGGAGAAGGTTATGGCAAGCCACTCCAGTAGTCTTGCCTGGAGAATCCCTTGGACAGAGGAGCCTGATAGTCCATGGGGCTACAGTCCGCCTGGCAGAGTCAGACATGACTGAGGAGACTTAGCATAGCATAGCATAGTACTTCTTGGGCTCAATTCTAGAATATTATTCCCTCAAATATATTCCAGATTACCTTTTTTATTTTAATCTTATCTCTGTTCTAGTTTGTCTACAGAATGTGATCTCTGATTACCCTATCCAAAGTATCATCCTGTATTTTTTTAAGCCTGACCCAGTTATTCTGTCTGGAAATGAACAACATTTATATTATTACATAATTATTCATGTCTTCAGACCTTCCATATTCAAATGCAAGGTTCACTAAAGCGTGGATATCATGCTGTTCTCCACCGAATTTGAGGATCCTAGAATTCCTGGCACACACTCTGCTTTTTGAATATTTATTGAGTGAATTAAAAGATAAATTATTTAAAATAATAACAGATGAGAATATCTAACAAAAATCACATGCCCAATTTTGTGCTTAATAAATATTTTCTTATCTTTCATTTTCACTTTTATCATCCATAAAGTTTCAATCTAATAGGTAAGAAAATTACAAAAAAAAAAAACAGAAAAGAATATTCCTTCATTATATCGTTATATTTACTTCAACTTTATAATTCCTGTGTAATATAATGTTGTAAAAACTAATATTATAAAGAGATAATTAGTGCACTTGCTTCATATATCTTGATCATAAGCAAAAAAATCTGTTTAATTGAGAATAAAGTCCAGAATACCTGAACTTTTTTTCTGTTTTCTAACTTTCTAGTCATTTACATAAGGTTTTTATCCTTTCTTTCTTTTTTTTTTTCTTTTCTAACTTTAAGTTTATGATGCATCTCAAAAGAACAATATGAAACTATGGGAACGAGAAAAACACTCTGTTCTTAAATTCTGCTGCTGCTGCTGCTAAGTCACTTCAGTCGTGTCTGACTCTGTGTGACTCCATAGACCTCAGCCCACCAGGCTCCCCAGTCCCTGGGATTCTCCAGGCAAGAATACTGGAGTGGGTTTCCATTGCCTTCTCCAATGCATGAAAGTGAAAAGTGAAAGAGAAGTCGTTCAGTCATGCCCGACTCTTAGCGACCCCATCGACTGCAGCCTACCAGGCTCCTCTGTCCATGGGATTTTCCAGGCAAGAGTACTGGAGCAGGGTACCATTGCATTCTCCGTCTTAAATTCTAAGTGCCACTAGTAAGTACTGTACTATCACATATGTTCTAGAAAGAAAATTAAAATAACCATACAGAGACAAATTTGTATTTCTATTGCTAATTGATAACCACCACGCTGTGAATAACTGATGATAATGTACTACTAAGAGAAATCAATAAATTTACACTGAGGTTCAAGGTAATTGGAGTTGCAGAATAGAAAATGATGTATTGTGCATTGATTCCTTAGCAGTCTTTCAACTAAAAAGAAGAGAAAGCTAATTACTTTAACAGGTATCTGAAAATGATAAGATTAAAACAAGCTAATTATATGTTCTTGAATAATTATTTAACTTTGATGAAAGTTGAGGAAAGGCATATTTTAATTCAGACAAAGAAATGTTATATTTCACTAATGCAGCATAATCTTGCTCTATTTAATCGTCTTACCTTATTTTAAAGAAACATAAATATAAAGAACAAACACTATTAAACAGAAATACATAGGATATGTCCATATCATATGAAAGATAAACTGAAATTTCAAAAGTCTTTATATATATAAGACTTATATTAAAAATTTATCAGGTAAAATGCCAAAAAAAAGAAAAGTTGTGTTTTCCTAATAGCAGTAATTTAAGTGTGATTATACTGAATAAATATTTACTTACTTCTGTCAATGTAAGAGAAATAAAACTACATAAGCTGATCAGGTTTTGAAGATTTATTTATATAAATACTATTTCAGATTAAGTTTTCAGACATATCACCAAATCTGAAAGTATTTAGTTTTATTAATGGTTATTAATTTAAATATCTAAGATATAAATATTTTGGAATGAATGCTGAAAGTTGTACAGCTATAGAATTTGACCACTTGCTTGCTCATTTAAAAGCATTTTTTCCCATTATTATTTGACTATCCTTTTCTTTTCTCCCATCAAAATCAGTATGTGACAAGTTTAACTTAAATCCATCTCTATTCCTCCTATCCATAAACATTCATTAACACAAATACTAGTACTACTAATAATATCATTTAGTTTTAAGGCTCATTAAGTGGATTAGAGTCAATATGAGTATTCACTTGGTGCTTATAAATTGTACTGGTTCGTGTAATTCTTATAATAATTAAGTTATAAACCTTCTGGCATTCTTGAGACTAGTCAGTATACTTGTCACAGTCAGAGAATGTTCAGTGAATTTGGAAGATTTCCTATTTCATTTACCAAGGACATTTCCTGATGTTTTTTATAGGCTCCTAACTTCTTAAAATTTGAGAAAATACCCACATGGGTCCCAGAATAGGGATTTGGGTTTAGGGCAATATACAAAGCCTCTTCTCATGTATAGTTGAGAAGAAAATCAAATCAAGTTAAAGCAGTGTTAAAAACAAAATCCTATACAAAATTTCCATAACACATCAAAGGAATGCAGTGGGGGAAAAAAAAAATGAGGGACATTTAAAATCAGAGCAAGTAGCAAGATGAAATTAAAAAAAAAAAAAATCCAAACTAGACCAAATAAAAACAACAATAACAAAAGCCTCAGAAGAAACAACCAGTTTAGATAAAGAAATATTACACAATAGGATTAAATACTATATGAACAATGCATTTTTATAATGCAAACTACACAATGTAGAAGACCATGGATGCACAGTTCACATTTGAGAAATATTAATACTTACAGAATTCAAATAGCCCAAGAGAAAAAGACAGATATAAAAATTGTGAGAAAAGAATAGATTTAGATCCAGGTAAAACAATGGCATCCAGTCCCATCACTTCATGGGAAATAGATGGGGAAACAGCATCAAACTTTATTTTGGGGGGCTCCAAAATCACTGCAGATGGTGACTGCAGCCATGAAATTAAAAGATGCTTATTCCTTGGAAGAAAAGTTATGAGCAACCTAGATAGCATATTCAAAAGCAGAGACATTATTTTGCCAACTAAAGGTCATCTAGTCAAGACTAAGGTTTTTCCAGTAGTCATGTATGGATATGAGAGTTTGACTGTGAAGAAGGCTAGGCACTGAAGAATTGATGCTTTTGAACTGTGGTGTTGGAGAAGACTCTTGAGAGTCCCTTGGACTGCAAGGAGATCCAACCAGTCCATTCTGAAGGAGATCAACCCTGGGATTTCTTTGGAAGGAATGATGCTAAAGCTGAAACTCCAGTACTTTGGCCACCTCATGCGAAGAGTTGATTCGTTGGAAAAGACTCTGATGCTGGGAGGGATTGGGGGCAGGAGGAGAAGGGGACGACAGAGGATGAGATGGCTGGATGGCATGACTGACTCGATGGACATGAGTCTGAGTGAACTCTGGGAGTTGGTGATGGACAGGGAGGCCTGGCGTGCTGTGATTCATGGGGTCGCAAAGAGTCAATAAACAACTAAAACTTCATGAGATTCTAATATCAGAGGGGAAAAAAGTTATGCAAAAGGCCAAATTTTAAAAAAAACATAAAAAATAACCCAAATAGAAGCTAACTTTATATTTCTATGAAAATCCAATTCTATAAAATAAATAACAAAACAGGTATGCCTGGCACGCTGCAGTCCATGGGTTGCAAAGAGTCGGACACGACTGAGTGACTGAACTGAACTGAATATTACTTTTTTAAAAAACTTTTATTTGGATTAGAGAAAGACCTTTCAACATCTCTTATAGTTATAATGTTCAAATACTTGACAAAGTATATCAGACTATAATAAATTTATAATAATTGAAGTCTTACATAAATCTTCCCATTTAAAGCCATGAGGTCTCAATAAATGAGTAACAGAGTATATTAAAAACATGGATTCCCCACCACCATAGGCTTCCCTGGTGGCTCAATTGGTAAAGAATTTGCCTACAATGTGAGAGACCTGGGTTCAATCCCTGGGTTGGGAAGATCCCCTGGAAAAGGGAATGGCACCCCATTCCAGTATTCTTGCCTGGAGATTCCAGGGCCACAAAGAGTTGTACACAACTGAGTGCCTTTCACTTCTCTTCCCCACCAGCACCGCCACCAGCACTGGCTCTCATGATTCTCATTCAGTTGGTCTCAGATGGGCTCTGTCCTGGTCAGCTAGCATTCACCTGGTTCATTCTGAATCAGGTGACCCATAGTGCACCACTTGAGAAGTAATATTAGGAAGAGACGCAAAAACCCTTTGAGAATGTTTTTTATTTTTCACATTGTACATATTTATACAGTGGTAATGAGATAAGATTTAGATGAATTAAAGGTTGGAATGTAGAGTTCTAAATACGATGTGTATGTGTGTGCTTAGTCTCTCAGTCATGTCCAACTGTTTGCGATCCCATGGACTATAACCCGCCAGGCTCCTCTGTCCATGGGGATTCTCCATGCAAGAATACTGGAGTGGGTTGCTATGCCCTCCTCCAAGGGGTCTTCCCAACCCAGGGATCAAACCCAGGTCTCCTGCATTGCAGGCAGATTGTTTACCAGCGGAGCCACCAGGATCATTGTCCAAATGAGCAAATATTATTCAGCATCACTTAGATTTCATATTTGGATCTTTTATTTTATATAGATTCATCTAGGATCAACACTTTCTCATATCTTTCAAAATGATTTACAAATCCTTGGTGGCTCAGTTGGAAAGGATCTGCCTACCATTGCAGGAGATGCAGGTTAGATCCCTGGTCAGGGAAGATTCCCTGAAGGAAATGGCAACCCACTTCATTGCTTGTTCCTGGGAAATCTCAAGGACAGAGGAGCCTGGTGGCCTGCAGTCCATGGGGTTGCAAAGGAACTGGACATGACTTAGTGACTAAACAACAATAAATACTCTGCTATATTTTTTGTGTGTCACTTGCTTTTAACTTTGCTTCTTTTTTTTTGTCCTTTCAAAAACATCTTACTATTGCCAACATGGGACAGCAAATCTACACATAATAGGGATATGTTTTGGCCATAACTGAGTTATTGACATCACTAAATTATTTTGAATGTTGTAAAATATTTTTGCAGCAATACAACACAGGTAACTTAATTTGTCTGCTTATTCCTTGGTCTCTATAATAACAGTTTTCCTGCAGGTGGTGTTTTTAGTTTGCATAATTTTGTGCTACGATATTGTACCATATTGAAATATATGAAACTTTTGTTTAAGATGAATAGGTAATAAAGAGTTTTACAAGGTCTATTTTTTTCTATTACTTCCACAATACTTTGTTGCAAAACAAACAATGAAAAACATCACCATTAACACACAAAGCACCGTAAGGTTAACCTGTTTGCTTTTACTGTGATATGCTGTATACGATTTGGCATTATAACAGTAAAAAGCAAATGAAAACTAAAACAATGATGAATTTTCTCCACTCTCAATGAGAATCAAAAAAAAAAAGGAACATAATTTGCACAGGGTCTTTGCTAAAATCACTTACTTTGTTCTCAAATTAATAGTCTAGGATAGCTTTGAAAACAAGAAAGATAAGGTTGAACATGTAGATGTTCACTTTTCTTCTTATGAATATTCTCCTAATATATTTTTTCACAAGAACAAAGATTTGAAAGTATTTATTTACATTTTTAAGTCTACATTGTAGAGCTCTATTTTTCCTAATATAATTATTTTCAGAAATCTGAGTTTTTGTCCACAAGTTGGAATAGAACAATCAAATAAGAATCTGACAATAAATATTTCTGACATTGTTGTTGTTGTTCAGTTGCCCTCTATTTCTGACATAATAGAGATAATTTAAGTAAACAACACTTAAAAAAACAAATGAGTCACTGACTAGACAAAGATTGCTGGAAGTAAGTGAATTAACACTTAGTGTTACCACGCCTCTTGTGGGACAATGCCAGGTTCTTTTCTTTCATGTAGCCAGAGTACCAGTAGAATCAGTTACTGTTGGTATCAACTTACTTGACAACACACACTTTGCTTGTTCTTATATCTTTCCAATCCAACTTTTCCACTTCTCTACCTGTTTTTCTTACACCTCATCTTGTATCTGCTTCTAGAAAATACAAACAAAGGATGAGAAGCATAGAAGTTGAAGAAATGAAGAAGTGTGAAAGCCATATTCCTTTGCAAAACATAGAATTGAAAAAAAGAAAATGATTCGGAAGTCAAGTCAATATAACTAGTAATGAAGAAGCTAGAGAATTTACTGCTGCTGCTGCTGCTAAGTCGCTTCAGTCATGTCTGACTCTTTGTGACCCCATATTTGGCAGCCCACCAGGCTCCTCCTTCCTTGGGATATTTCAGGCAAGAAAACTGCAGTGGGTTGCCATTTCCTTCTCCAATGCATAAAAGTGAAAAGTGAAAGTTTTGGGTGCACACCAAATAATGATATACTTCATATTTCATACCTAGACATTTTGCTTTTATGTGAAAGTCAGCTTACAAAATTTAATAAAGTATAATTGTATTTATATTTTCCAAATTATGGAAAACTGAGAAAATGCTTTCAAATTCTCTTCTTCTGTAATGCTACACTTCCTCCTATAATCATGGATGTGATACAATTGCTTTTTTTTTTCCTTTTCTGCTTGCCCTCTTTGATACACTAAACAATAATTGGTCTCATTGGTTAGTTGGCAAATATACTTGTCTATGGTTCAACAGTGCCAATACAGAAAGATTTGGATCAATATACATATGCAGAGTATTTGCTCTCATTGTTAAATAACATACCATTTCCCTGTATTCAAAGATTTGGGAACTTCCACATATTCTTCCTTGGTGTATCATTATTTAGGAACATGCTAAGTACATATGCATGATGAAATTGAGAGAAAACACATTTCTAAAATAGGCTATACTGTGGTTTGTTGTTTTTAGGCAGGCAATAAAACCTTGAAATGAATTATAGTTACAATTCAATATAATGCAGCAAACATATGGAAAAGCATAAAGGGGAAAAATGAATAAAACTTTATCATAGCTTTCTAAGATTTCATAATTGTGTTTGTGTGTGTGTCAGGGGGTGATATACATTCTAAAATGGGAGAAGAACAATTTCAATATGAAAAGAGTGAAATGAAATTGTGGTTATTTATCGTGCCGAAATAATGAGCTAAAATTTTCTCTCATCAAGTGGAAAGAGTATAAGTTACACAAGAGGTAAAAAGTGAGGAGCAACTGTTACTTTTTGTTTAAAAGATGAATACACAATCCTTCCTCAAGGAATCTGATCACTCTTCACTTAGGAACTCTGGATTGTGAAGAGAAGCAAGAATATAAAATTGGGAAAAGGTCCAAAATCTCCAATACAGTGTCTGAAGTCTTCTGTTTGGCAAAACTAGAAGGTGTTTCCCCCCCCCCCCCCTTTATTTTGGTTACTATATAAATCAGATAAGGCCTTAGTGCTCTGCTGGCTAAATTTATTCCTGGGAACCTCATGGACCATAACCAAAGACTTCACTGTCAACTCATTCCCAGCAACATGAGTATTTAAATCTGTCCCACTTCTATGCTACTTAGTCTCTGACAACCAGGTTCTTCCATTAAGTTAAAGAAACCAGATAAGTTCCAATTTATCAAGTGAGTATTCTCTGACATGTAAGAAGAACAAGAAACTATGCTATAAGTTCTCTCTCTAGTCCATGCCTCATAAGGAATTTACTGCTGTACACAAATCTCATAATGAAAATGAATGAAAAAGTCAAGCCTTTGATAAATCAGCATTAAAGCCAAGATTCTGGAGCCTGCACAGACCAGTGGAGAAAGAAATCCTCTAATGAGGATAATGATACATAGTTTATATAGCTTTAAAATTATTTTAAAAAACAGGATGGGGTAGAAATATACATAGATTCTTGAACAGTAGCAAATATTGTATAATGATTATTGATAAAGAAGATGGAGAAGGTATCCACAGATGAACACATTGGAATGGCCCAGAATCTGAGCATATTTTTGTGCCATGAATTCTCACCTAAAGAAATTCACCAAGGATGATACATATTTATATAGTAGAATGATTAGGATGACCCATAATAAGACTGATATTTGCCTTTTCTGACAACCTTGCTGTTCAGTTGCTAAGTCGTGTCCAACTCTGCGACTCAGTGAACTGCTGCACACCAAGGTTTTCTGTCCTTCTTTATCTCCTGGAGTTTCCTTAAACTCATGTCCATTGAGTTGATGATGCCATTCAACATCTCATCCTATGTCACCCCCTTCTCCTCTTTCCCTCAGTATTTCCCAGTATCAGGGTCTTTTCCCATGAGTCAGCTCTTCACGTAAGGTGGCTAAAGTATTGGAGCTTCAGATTTAGCATCAGTCCTTCCAATGAATATTCAATGATTTCCTTTAGGATTGATTGGTTTGATCTCCTTGCTGTCCAATGGCCTCTCAAGCATCTTCTCTAGCATTACAGTGTGAAGGTGTCAATTTTTCCATGCTCAGCCTTCTTTATGGTCCAACTCTCACATCCATACACAACTACTGGATAAACCATAGCTTTGACTATATGGACATTTGTAAGCAAATTGATCTCTCTCTCTCTCTCTCTTTTTTTTTTTTTTTTTAACACACTGTCTACATTTGTCATAGCTATCCTTTCAAGGAGCAAGTATCTTTTAATTTTATGGCTGCAGTCACCATCTGCATTGATTTTAGACCCAAGAAAATGAAATCTGATGCTGTTTCCACATTTTCCCTATCTATTTGCCATGAAGTGATAGGACCAGATGCCATGATGGGATCTGCCAGCCTAGTGGTACCAAAAAAACCGGATTAAAAAACAGTATCCATGGACACAACATTTATTTTATTAAATTCCTACCATGTGCCAGACTCTGATGATGCAACAATGAGAGCAACAGAATACAGCAAACAATAAGGAAGCCTGTTCTCATGGAAATTATATTCTGGTGGTCAAGGATAGTCTGAAAAAAATAATAACCAAGGGTGAGTTCACTAGACACTTTGATGTTTTAAACATTGAGAACCCCTGAGTTCCTGACATGATTCCACACTGCTAGTCTTTAGCAGACTAATTATATTGGATGCTTCCATCAGGAGGGCACAGTTAGCTTGATTTCCTTACTGTAACAGGAACATATTTTTAATTTCTTTTCCTATTTTGTTTTTGCCTAATAATAATAATAATAAATAAAATTCATTTAAGAATGTTGTGCAAACCATAGTATTCAAATTACTTCCCAATGTGAGGTAATGGGATAATTCCTTTGAAATTCACTGGTCTCAGACTGCACTTGATTTTCTAATTGTTATATTGTTTATTTTAGAATCAAATGGCCCTGCAGAATAGTACAAAGGTTTATTCAATACAGCTATTGCTAAGGTTGAAAATATCTTATGAGGCTGAATTTTTTTAAGACATGTAGTATCTGCTTTGTGACAGAGTATAATATATGATGTGTATTTGATCCAGAAATAAATAGTAAGGGGTGAAATATGGCTGATGTCTCTTAGGATCATATCTAGTGACAAGCTTAGAGACTATTTTGAGTGTCCCAGGGAGGAAGAATTTGTTGGACCCAATAACAATTCCACTGAATTTGGGATTAATCAGAAAGACTATTTGATGTCAAATAGTCTGTTTTGGAAAAAGGAAATGGCAACCCGCTCCAGTATTCTTGCTTAGAGAATCTCGTGGACAGAGGAGCCTGGTGAGCTGTTATCCATAGGGTCACACAGAGTCAGACAAGGCTGAAACGACTTAACATGTATGCATGCAATGGAAAGGGAAATGGCAATCAACTCCCTTGTTCTTGCCTGGAGAGTTCCAGGGACAGAGGAGTCTGATGGGCTGCTGTCTATGGGGTTGCACAGACTTGTACACAACTGAAGTGACTTAGCAGCAGCAGCAGCAGCAGTCTAATTTTTTGGGAATATTTCATTCTATAATCATAAAAGAAAAGGAAGTCTATCACAATTCAGTTACTTTCAGTTGATCAAACACTATAATTTGCACATGTCACCTCTCACCTGTTCATATATTGGCTTTGGCTATTTCATTATAAAGAGCTTACATACCACAATGTTCCCACTATAGAGTTAAGTTTGCATTCATTCATTCACTCATTCTACAAAATTTTTTTATACTAATCAGTATATTTCCTTATTTTCCCAAATAAGGAAAGTTCTGATTCCTACAAAGATTCAAATATAAAGTCCTGCCCTCAGTAAACTTCTAAATATTAGTGATAAAAAGGGTGAATTAGAAAACAGTTACAATTAAATGTGATAATTATATATCAGAAGATGGAATGGGGGCAGTCCTAAGATGGCAGAGGAATAGGAGAGGGAGGCCACTTTTTCCCCCACAAATTCATCAAAAGATCATTTGAACACTGAGAAAATGCCACAAAACAACTTCTGAACGTTGGCAGAGGACACCAGGCTCCCAGAAAGGCAGCCCATCATCTTCAAAAGGAGGTAGGACAAAATATAAAAGATAAAAAGAGAGACAAAGGAGTTAGGGACAGAGACCCATCTGGGGGAGGAAGTCACAAAGGAGGAGAAATTTCCAAACACCAGGAAACCTTCTCACCAGCAGGTCTGTGGGGAGTTTTGGGATCTCAGAGGGCAATATAACTGGGAGGAAAAAATAAATAAACAAAATCCACAGATTATGTGTCTAACTGCAACTCCCAGTGAAGAAGTAGCCCAGACGCTCACATCCACCACCAGCAAGTGGGGGCTGAGCAGGGAGGTGCAGGCTGCATTGCTTAGGGTTAGGACAAGGCCTGAATGCCCTGAGGACAATCTGAGGGAGTTAACTTGAGATATCAGCCCAAACCATAGGATAGCCAGAGAGAGAAAAAAAGAAGAGAGAGAGAGAGAACTTTTCCATGAAAAGTTCTAACCTAAGGCACTGCTTCACAGAACCATTCAACTTCAGCTTCTTCAGCGTTACTAGTTGGGGCATAGACTTAGATTACTGTAATATTGAATGGTTTGCCTTGGAATCAAACAGAGATCATTCTGTCGTTTTTGAGATTGCATCCAAGTACTGCATTTCAGACTCTTTTATTGACCATGATGGCTATTCCATTTCTTCTAAGGGATTCCTGCCCACAGTAGTAGATATAATGGTCATCTGAGTTAAATTCACCCATTCCAGTCCATTTTAGTTTGCTGATTCCTAGAATGTTGACGTTCACTCTTGCCATCGCCTGTTTCACCACTTCCAATTTGCCATGATTCATGGACCTGACATTCCAGGATCCTATGCAATATTGCTCTTTACAGCATCAGACCTTGCTTCTATCACCAGTCACATCCACAACTAAGAGCCAAAAAAGATGTCCTTTTCATTATAGGGGAATAGAATGCAAAAGTAGGAAGTCAAGAAACACCTGGAGTAACAGGCAAATTTGGCCTTGGAATACAGAATGAAGCAGGCCAAAGGCTAATAGAGTTTTGCCAAGAAAATGCACTGGTCATAGCAAACACCCTCTTCCAACAACACAACAGAAGACTCTACACATGGACATCACCAGATGGTCAACACCGAAATCAGATTGATTATATTCTTTGTAGCCAAAGATGGAGAAGCTCTATGCAGTCATCAAAAACAATACCAGGAGCTGACTGTGGCTCAGATCATGAAGTCCTTATTGCCAATTAAGACTTAAATTGAAGAATGTAGGGAAAACCACTAGACCATTCAGGTATGACCTAAATCAAATCCCTTATGATTATACAGTGGAAGTGAGAAATAGATTTAAGGGCCTAGATCTGATAGATAGAGTGCCTTATGAACTGTGGACAGAAGTTCCTGACATTGTACAGGAGACAGGGATCAAGACCATCTCCATGGAAAAGAAATGCAAAAAAGCAAAATGGCTCTCTGAGGAGGCCTCACAAATAGCTGTGAAAAGAAGAGAAGTGAAAAGCAAAGGAGGAAAGGAAAGATATAAGCATCTGAATGCAGAGTTCCAAAGAATAGCAAGAAGAGAAAAGAAAGCCTTCCTCAGTGATCAATGCAAAGAAATAGAGGAAAACAACAGAATGGGAAAGACTAGACATCTCTTCAAGAAAAGTAGAGATACCAAGGGAACATTTCATGCCAAGATGGGCTCAATAAAGGACAGAAATGGTATGGACCTAACAGAAGCAGAAGGTATTAAGAAGAGGTGGCAAGAATACACAGAACTGTACCAAAAAGATCTTCACGACCCAGATAATCACCTAGAGCCAGACATCTTGGAATGTGAAGTCAAGTGGGCCTTAGAAAGCATCACTACGAACAAAGCTAGTGGAGGTGATGGAATTCCAGTTGAACTATTTCACATCCTGAAAGATGATGCTGTGAAAGTGCTGTACTCAAACTGCCAACAAATTTGGAAAACTCAGCAGTGGCCACAGGACTGGGAAAGGTCAGTTTTCATTCCAATCCCAAAGAAAGGAAATGGCAAAGAATGCTCAAACTACCACACAATTGCACTCAGCTCCCACGCTAGTAAAGTAATGTTCAAAATTCTCCAAGCCAGGCTTCAGCAATACGTGAACCATGAACTTCCAGATGTTCAAGCTGGTTTTAGAAAAGGCAGAGGGACCAGAGATCAAATTGCCAACATCTGCTGGATCATGGAAAAAGCAGGATAGTTGCAGAAAAACATCTACTTCTGCTTTATTGATTATGCCAAAAGCCTTTGTGTGACTCACAATAAACGGGAAAATTCTGAGAGAGATGGGAATACCAGACCACTTGACCTGCCTCTTGAGAAACCTATATGCAGGTCAGGAAGCAACAGCTAGAACTGGACGTGGAACAACAGACTGGTTCCAAATAGGAAAAGGAGTACATCAAGGCTGTATATTGTCACCCTGCTTCTTTAACTTATATGAAGAGTACATCATGAGAAACGCTGGGCTGGAAGAAACACAAGCTGGAATCAAGATTGCCGGGAGAAATATCAATAGCCTCAGATATGCAGATGACACCACCCTTATGGCAGAAATTGAAGAGGAACTAAAAAGCCTCTTGATGAAAGTGAAAGTGGAGAGGGAAAAAGTTGGCTTAAAACTCAACATTCAGAAAATGAAGATCATGGCATTCGGTCCCATCACTTCATGGGAAATAGATGAGGAACAGTGGAAACAGTGTCAGACTTTATTTTTTTGGGCTCCAAAGTAACTGCAGATGGTGACTGCAGCCATGAAATTAAAAGACGCTTACTCCTTGGAAGAAAAGTTATGACCAACCTAGATAGCATATTCAAAAGCAGAGACATTACTTTGCCAAAAAAGATTCATCAAGTTAAGTCTATGGTTTTTCCAGTGGTCATGTATGTATGTGAGAGTTGGACTGTGAAGAAAGCTGAGTACCGAAGAATTGATGCTTTTGAACTGTGGTGTTGGAGAAGACTCTTGAGAGTCCCTTGGACTGCAAGGAGATCCAACCAGTCCATTCTGAAGGAGATCAGCCCTGGGATTTCTTTGGAAGGAATGATGCTAAAGCTGAAACTCCAGTACTTTGGCCACCTCATGCAAAGAGTTGAAAACAAATTGGAAAAGACTCTGATGCTGGGAGGGATTAGGGGCAGGAGGAGAAGGGGACGACCGAGGATGAGATGGCTGGATGGCATGACTGACTGGATGGACATGAGTTTGAGTGAACTCCGGGAATTGGTGATGGTCAGGGATGCCTTGTGTGTTGTGATTCATGGGGTCGCAAAGAGTCAGACACAACTGAATGACTGAACTGAACTGAACTGAACTAAGCCACTGCTGGCCCACTCACAGAACAAAGGAATGAACAAGTACCAGAGTAGAGATAGCCGGCAACGGACCGTCCCACCCACCGCAGGAGTCAGGGAGGCAGGCGGGTGGTAGCCAGAGCCGTTAGGCAAGAAGCAAACTCAGCCCCAGGGATGGCCTCCTCTACCAAACTGCGAACAGGCTCCCAGTTGCTAACCAAGTTTTCCTGGGAACCTGGACAGTTGACATCTGCCAGGAGAGTCACAGCCAGAGATAAGCTTCTCAGAGGAGACACACAGCACACTTGAGAGAGCACTCCTGCTCCTCACCCAGGAAAACAAGTAGCTGGGACAGGGGAGGTGACAAGACGCACAATCCCTCCTGGGGAGAGTGTGCTGGCCAAGCACCTGGTCACCTGAGCTGCTTGGGCCTGGGAAGGGCACAAAACACAGGCCCAATCAGTCTGTGTTCTTTGTGGAGAACCAGAGAACCTGAATCTGAGTGGCTTAGACCTAGGAAGTACATGCAACCCGGGGCCTGCCTTAAACAGTTCCCCTGCAGAGCAAACTAGAGCCAGAGCAGCATAGACCAGGAAAGCACACACGCCATGAGTGGGGGCAAACCCAGTGTGGCCCAGACACTGCAAGCACTCCCCACACACACCAGTGATATTTCTTTGCAGTGTTCCTCCTTCCCTGCAGCACAATTGAACAAGGGAGCCTAAATAAGTGGCCACCTTCACCCCCTTGTGTCAGGGTGGAAGTTAGATACTGAAGAGACTTGCAAACAGAGGAAGCCAAAATAAACAAAGAAAGGGGAACCGCTTTGGAAGTGACAGGTGCAACAGGTTAAAACCCTGTAGTTAGCATTGGTTACATTGGAAAGAATCTATAGACCTTGAGAAGTATAAATGGAACAAGGAACTATCTAGAACTGAACTGACACCACATTGCCCTCACCTCTATCTCCTTCCTCCGTCTTCTCTTCTCTATGGAACTCTGTGTACCTCTCTGAGTGTTCCAGACTGTGGAGAGCAAATAGGGAATTGATTACTGGCTAGACTGCTCTCTCCCCTTTTGATTCCCACTCTTCTCCTCCTGGTCACCTCTATCTCCCTCCTCCCTCTTCTTTTCTCCATGTAACTCTGTGACCCTCTCTGGGTGTCCCCCACTGTGGAGAATCTTTTAACCATTAACCTAGATGTTTCATCATTGGTACTGTATGGATGGAGAAGTCTTGAGGCTACTGTAAGAATAAGACTGGAAGCCAGAGGCAGGAGGCTTAAATCCAAAACTTGAGAACACCAGAAAACTCCTGACTCCAGGGAACATTAATTGATAAGAGCTCATCCAAAAGCCTCCATACCTACACTGAAACCAAGCTCCACTCAAGAGCCAACAAGTTTCAGAGCAAGACATACAAAGCTAATTCTCCAACAATGCAGGAACATAACCCTGAGCACAAAAATACAGGCGGCCAAAAGTCACACCAAACCCATAAACACCTCAAAACTCACTATTGTATACCTCATTGCACTCCAGAGAGAAGAGATCCAGCTCCACCTACCAGAACACTGATGCAAGCTTCCTTAACCAGGAAACGTTGACAAGCCACTCGTTCAACCCCACCCACAGGGAGGAACCTCCACAATAAAGAGGAACCACAAACTTCCAGCATACAGAAAGGCCACCCCAAACACAGCAACCTAAACAAGATGAAAAGGCTGACAAATATTCAGCAGGTAAAGGAACATGATAAAAGCCCACCAAACCAAACAAAAGAGGAGGAAATAGGGAGTCTACCTGAAAAAGAATTCAGAATAATCATAGTAAAAATGATCCAAAATCTTGAAAAAAAAATGGAGTTACAGATAAATAGTCTGGAAACAAGGATTGAGAAGATGCAAGAAAAGTTTAACAAGGACCTAAAAGAAATAAAAGTCAATCAATAATGAATAATGCAATAACTGAAATCAAAAGCACTCTGGAGGGAGCCAACAGTAGAATAACTGAGGCAGAAGATAGGATAAGTGAGGTGGATAATAGAATGGTGGAAATACATGAAGCAGAGAGGAAAAGAGAAAAAGAATCAAAAGAAATGAGGACAACTCCAGGGACCTCTGGGACAATGTTAAACACCCCAACATTTGAATCATAGGAGCCCTGGAAGAAGACAAAAAGAAAGACCATGAGAAAATACTTGAGGAGATAATAGTTGAAACTTCCCTAAAATGGAGAAGGAAATAGCCACCCAAGTCCAAGAAACCCAGAGAGTCCCAAACAGGATAAACCCAAAGTGAAACACCCAAGACACATATTAATCAAGTTAACAAAGAAAAAACACAAAGAACAAATATTAAAAGCAGCAAGGGAAAAACAACAAATAACCCACAAAGGGATCCCCATAAGGATAGCAACTGATCTTTCAATAGAAATTCTTCAGGCCAGAAGGGAATGGCAGGACATACTTAAAGTGATGAAAGAGAAAAACCTACAACCCAGATTACTGTACTAAGCAAGGATCTCAATCAAATATGAAGGAGAAATCAAAAGATTTACAGACAAATAAAAGCTTAGAGAATTCAGCACCACCAAACCAGTTCTTCAACAAATGTTAAAAGATCTTCTCTAGACGAGAAACACAGAAAAGGTTTATAAACTCTAACCCAACACAACAAAGTAAATGGCAATGGGATCATACTTATCAATAATTACCTTAAATGTAAATGTGTTGAATGCCCCAACCAAAAGACAAAGACTGGCTGAATGGATACAAAAACAAGACCCCTAAATATGCTGTCTACAAGAGACCCACCTCAAACCTAGGGATACATACAGACTGAAAGTGAAGGGCTGGAAAAAGATATTTCATGCAAATGCAGACCAAAAGAAAGCAAGAGTAGCAATATTCATATCAGATAAAACAGACTGAAGTAAAGGCCATGAAAAGAGACAAGGACATACATAATGATCAAAGGATAAATCCAAGAAAAAATATAGCAATTATAAATATATATGCACCCAATATGGGAGCACCACAATATGTAAGGCAAATGATAACAAGTATGAAAGGAGAAATTAACAGTAACACAATAATAGTGGGAGACTTTAATACCCTACTCACATCTATGGAGAGATCAACTAAACAGAAAATTAGCAAGGAAACACAAACTTTAAATTATACAATGGACCAGTTAGACCTAATTGATATCTATAGGACATTTCACCCTAAAACAATGAATTTCAACTTTTTCTCGAGTGCACACAGAACCTTCTACAAGATAGATTACATCCTGGGCCATAAATCTAGCCTTGATAAGTTCAAAACAATTGAAATCATCTCAAGCATTTTTTCTGATCACAATGTGTTAAGATTAGATATCAACTACAGGAAAAAAATCCATTGAAAACACAAACATGTGGAGGTTAAACAACACACTTCTGAATATCCAACAAATCACAGAAGAAATGAAAATTAAATCAAAATATGCATAGAAATAAATGAAAATGAAAACACAACAACCCCAAACCTATGGGATTCAGTAAAAGCAGTGCTAAGGGGAAAGTTCATAGCCATACAAGCCTACCTCAATAAACAGGAGAGAAATCAAATAAATAACCTAACTCTACACCTAAAGCAATTAGGAAAAAAAAAATGAAATGAAGCACCGCAGTGTTAGTAGAAGGAAAGAAATCATAAAAATTAGGGCAAAAATAAAAGCAAAAGAAACAAAAGAGACTATAGCCAAAATCAACAAAGCTAAAAGCTTTTTTTTTTTTTTTTTTGAGAAGATAAATAAAATAGACAAACCATTAGCCAGATTCATCAAAACAAAGAGGGGGAGGGGGAGAAGAATCAAATAAACAAAATTAGAAATGGAAATGGAGAAATCAAAACAAACAACACAGAAATACAAAGGATCATAAAAGACTACTATCAGCAACTATATGCCAATAAAATGGACAACTTGGAAGAAATGGACAAATTCTTAGAAAAGTATAACTTTCTAAAACTGAACGAGGAAGATATAGAAAATCTTAACAGACCCATAACAAGCACAAAAATCAAAACTATAATCAGAAATCTTCTAGCAAACATAAGCTCAAGACCAGATGGCTTCACAGCTAAATTCTACCAAAAATTTAGAGAATAGCTAACACCTATGACCAGCCTCTTGAGAAACCTATATGCAGATCAGGAAGCAACAGTTAGAATTGGACTTAGAACAACAGACTGGTTCCAAACAGGAAAAGGAGTACATCAAGGCTGTATATTGTTACCCTGCTTACTTAACTTCTACGCAGAGTACATCATGAGAAATGCTGCGCTGGAAGAAGCACAAGCTGGAATCAAGATTGCTGGGAGAAATATCAATAACCTCAGATATACAGATGCTACCATCTTTATGGTAGACAGTGAAGAGGAACTAAAAAGCCTCTTGTTAAAAGTAAAGGAGAGTGAAAATGTTGGTTTAAAGCTCAACATTTAGAAAACTAAGATCATGGCATCCGGTCCCATCACTTCATGGGAAATAGATGGGGAAACAGGGAAAACAGCGGCTGACTTTACTTGGGGGGTGGGGGGGCTCCAAAATCACTGAAGATGGTGACTGCAGCCATTAAATTAAAAGATGCTTACTCCTTGGAAGAAAATTTATGATCAACCTAGATAGCATATTAAAAATCAGAGATATTACTTTGCCAGTAAAAGTCCATCTAGTCAAGGGTATGGTCTTTCCAGTGGTCATGTATGGATGTGAAAGTTGGACTGCGAAGAAAGCTGAGCACCAAAAAATTGATGATTTTGAACTGTGGTGTTGGAGAAGTCTCTTGAGAGTCCCTTGGACTGCAAGGAGATCCAACCAGTCCATTCTAAAGGAGATCAGTCCTGGGTGTTCATTGGAAGGACTGACGCTAAAGCTAAAACTGCAATGCTTTGGCCACCTCATGTGAAGAGTTGACTCATTGGAAAAGACTATGATGCTGGGAGGGATTGAGGGCACGAGGAGAAGGGGATGACAGAGGATGAGATGAATGGATGGCATCACGGGCTGGATGGCATCACTGACTTGATGGACATGAGTATACTCCGGGAGTTGGTGATGGACAGGGAGGCCTGGCATGCTGCAATTCATGGGGTCACAAAGAGTCGGACATGACTGAGTGACTGAACTGAACTGATCCTACTCACACTCTTCCAGAAAATTGCAGAGGAAGGTAAACTTCCAAACTCATTCTATGAGGCCACCGTCACTCTAATACCAAAATCAGACAAAGATGCCACAAAAAAAGAAAACTACAGGCCAATATTACTGATAAACATAGATGCAAATATCCCTAACAAAATTCTAGCAAACAGAATCCAACAACATATTAAAAAGATCATACATAATGACCAAGTGGGCTTTATCCCAGGAATGCAAGGATTCTTCAATATTCACAAATCAATCAATGTGATACATCACATTAACAAATTGAAAGAAAAACCATATGATTATCTCAATAGATGCAGAGAAAACATTTGACAAAATTCAACATCCATTTATGATAAAAACCCTCCAGAAAGGAGGCATAGAAGGAACATACCTCAACATAATAAAAGCCATATATGAAAAACACCATTATCTGTTAGCCATTATCCTCAGTGGTGAAAAATTGAAAGCATTTCCCCTAAAGTCAGGAACAAGCCAAGGATGCCCACTGTCACCGCTACTATTCAATGAGTTTGGGAAGTTTTAGCCAGAGCAATCAGAAGAAAAAGAAATAAAAGTAATCCAGATTGGAAAAGAAAAGTGAAACTCTCACTGTTTGCAGATGACATGATCCTCTACATAGAAAGCCCTAAAGACTCCACCAGAAAATTACTAGAGCTAATCAATGAATATAGAAAAGTTGCAGGATATAAAATTAGCACACAGAAATCCCTTGCATTGCTATACACTAACAGTGAGAAAACAGAGAAATTAAGGAAACAATTCCATTCACCATTGCAATGAAAAGAATAAGAGACTTAGGAATACATCTACTTAATGAAACAAAAGACCTATATATAGAAAACTATAAAACACTGATGAAAGAAGTCAAAGATGGCATAAATAGATGGAGAAATATATCATGATCATTCATTGGCAGAATCAATGTAGTGAAAATGAGTATACTACCCAAAGCAATCTATAGATTCAATGCAATCCCTATCAAGCTACCAACGATATTTTTCAGAAAACTAGAACAAATAATTTCACAATTTGTATAGAAATACAAAAAACCTCAAATAGCCAAAGCAATCATGAGAAAGAAGAATGGAACTTGAGGAATCAACCTGCCTGATCAGGCTATGCTGCAAAGCAACTGTCATCAAGACAGTATGGTACTGGCACAAAGACAGAAATATAGATCAATGGAACAAAATAGAAAGCCCAGAGATAAATCCACACACCTATGGACACATTATCTTTGACAAAGGAGGCAAGAATATGCAGTGGAGAAAAGACAATCTCTTTAACAAGTGGTGCTGGGAAAACTGGTCAACCACTTGCAAAATAATGAAACTAGAACACTTTCTAACACTATACACAAAAATAAACTCAAGATGGATTAAAGATCTAAATGTAAGACCAGAAACTATAAAACTTCTAGAGGAAGACATAAGCAAAACACTCTCTGACATAAATCATAGCAGGATCCTCTATGACCAAACTCCCAGAGTAATGGAAATAGAAGCAAGAATAAACAAATGGGACTGAATTAAACTTAAAAGCTTTTTCCCAATGAAGGAAACTATAAGCAAGGTAAAAAGACAGCCTTTGAAATGGGAGAAAATAATAGCAGATGAAGCAACTGACAAAGAATTAATCTCAAAAATATACAAGCAACTCCTGTAGCTCAATTCCAGAAAAATAAGTGACCCAATCAAAAAATAGACCAAAGAATTAAACAGACATTTCTCCAAAGAAGACCTACAGATGGCTAACAAACACACTAAAAGATGCTCAACATCACTCATTATCAGAGAAATGCAAATCAAACCCACAATGAGGTACCATCTCACGCTGGTCAGAATGTCTGCTATCAAAACGTCTACAAACAATAAATGCTGGAGACGATGTGGAGAAAAAGGAACCCTCTTACTCTGTTGGTGGGAATGCAAACTAGTACAGCCACTATGGAGAACAGTGTGGAAGATTCCTTTAAAAACTGGAAATAGAACTGCCATACGACCCATCAATCCCACTGTTGGGGGCATACACACCAAGGAAACCAGAACTGAAAGAGACATGTGTACCCCAGTGTTCATCATAGCACTGTTTACAATAGCCAAGACATGGAAGCAAACTAGATGTCCATTGGCAGACAAATGGATAAGAAAGCAGTGGTACATATACACAATGGAATATTAAGCAGCTATTAAAAAGAATGAATTTGAATCAGTTCTAATGAGGTGGATGAAACTGGAGCCTATTATACAGAGCGAAGTAAGTCAGAAAGAAAAATACCAATACAGTATATTAAACCATATATGGAATTTAGAAAGATGGTAATGATGACCCTATATGTGAGAAAGCAAAAGAGACACAGATGTAAAGAACAGACTTTTGGACTCTGTGGAAGAAGGCGAGGGTGAGATGATATGAGAGAATAACATTGAAACATGTATATTACCATATGTGAAATAGATCGCCAGTCCAGGTTTGATGCATGAGACAGGGTGCTCAGGGCTGGTGCACTGGGATGACCCTGAGGGATGGGATGGTGAGGGAGGTCGGAGGGAGGATCAGGATGGGGAGCACATGTACACCCATGGCTGAATCATATGAATGTATGGCAAAAGCCACTACAATATTGCAATTAGCCTCCAATTAAAATAAATTTTAAAAAAAATTTTAAAAAGAGGATGGAATAATTGTGGATAATCTGAAGGGTAGCAGGCAGAAAAGGCAGATGCCATTATAAATTAGTGAGTTTGAACTGTATTAAAAAATTTGTTGAAGATCAAGCATAAAACTTCTGGCAGAGAACATCTGCTTACCAGAAACATCATATGTCCAAAGACTCAGAGGTAAGAGGGCTTGGCATACTCAGGAGATTGCAAAAGCATACATTGGCTAGAGAAGAGGGGGTAGAGATAATATTAATATACTCTCTTGTGTATACGATATAGTGCTCGAAAAATGAATATGTGGGCCAGAGAAGAAAGCAAATATAAAGTATCTGAAGATAGCCTTTCCTTCTATTTTGCTATTATTCTTGTGAAGTAAGGCTGTGTCTTCAAGAAAACTGTGACTTATTGATATTACTTATAAAACATAGAAGACACTTTAATATATGAACAGTCACTCAAAATTAACATTACACATTTATCAAATTAACTCTCAAACAAGAAAATTTAGGATTCTCAAGAATAAGACACACAGATGATAGTTTGATTGGGGAAAGAGAAAGGAAAACATTAGGAATGTTCTATTGAACATATTCTGGAAGGCCACTAAGACTGAAATGTGCTGAGTGGTTTCAGTGCTCTCTGAGTATTTAGAAATTTAGGACAAATGATAGAATAAGATACAAAGAAATTCTTTCTTATGATTGTATTTGAGCCAGATTGTAACTAGTTCTCAAAATATGTTTGTTTTACACATTTATTTCCCCAACGCTATTGTGACAAAAGTCATCTATAGTACCATGAACAAACAAAGGGATAATTGTACTCATTTAGGAGAAAATGCTTTGCAGCATATGATTTTTAATAATTTCTAATTTTTGTAATGTTGTTTTATAGAAACATTTAATTTTTCTTCAAATGCTCTTACAAAAGTTTTTAATGTCTTTTTTCTTAATTCAAGAAATGTGCAAATCCATAAACTCAAACTTCACCTTGAGACTTTTATAAGTTTCAGGGCTTATATTCATTGTTTCCCCCAATGGACTAGTGATTAATCAATGCATGCTTATCACCTTGATTAACTCACTTCAGATTCTCTTTAAGAGAGAGAAAGCTTTTAGTTGTAAGTACTAATTGTTTTTCTCTTTAAAACCACACAGCAATCCTTGAATAAATTCAATTATAATCTTTATCAATTTCCACATTATCTGTTATAAACTGGCCAACAGAATTAGTCACAGCATTAATGTCCCTGGTTCTTCCTGATACGCTACAATGTCCCTATAGAGGAAATACTTTCTCCTTTCTACAACATGGTTTTAGTCACAAACCGACATTGCTTTCACAATGCATATGATTAGCTTGTGAAATGCCAACTCCTGTAACAAATACTAAAAAATGTGCATCTCAAACACAGGAGATTTTTTTTTAAATCATATGACAATTTTAAAGACTGTTTAGGACAAGCAAGTAGGTTTCCCACATGTGTGATTCATGAACCTATGGCCCTAGCACTCCCCCAAAATTAATATAAGCCCAGGGAGGTGATCATTGAAACTATCACTGGCAGGGAAGTTGCCTTCCAATACCTGCCTAGAGGCATCTCATTATTACTAACAGACAAGGACATCTTTGGGTGGCATACAATTTTATCTTAGTATAAAATATAATAAAGCTGATGCCACCAAACCATCTTACCCTCTACTGTTCCCTTCTCCTCCTGCCTTCAATCTTTGCTAGCATCAGTCTTTTCCAATGGGTTAGTTCTTCACATCAGGTGAACAAAGTATTGGACTTTCAGCACCAGTCCTTCCAATGAATATTCAGGACTGATTTCCTTTAGGATTGACTGGTTGGATCTCCTTGCAGTCCAAGGGACTCTCAAGAGTCTTCTCCAACACCACAGCTTAAAAGCATCAGTTCTTCTATGCTCAGCTTTCTTCACAGTCCTACTCTCACATCCAAACATGACCACTGGAAAAACCATAGCCTTGACTAGACGGACCTTTGTTGTCAAAGTAATGTCTCTGCTTTTTAATGTGCTGTCTTGGTTGGTCATAACTTTCCTTCCAAGGAGTAAGTGTCAAATATATGCTATTTAAAAGTTCCCAAATATGTAAAAAGGCTTCCCTTGTGCTCAGCTGGTAAAGAATCTGCCTGCAATGCGGGAGACCTGGTTTTGATCCCTGGGCTGGGAAGATCCCCTGGAGAAGGGAAAGGCTACCCCCTTCAGTATTCTGGCCTAGAGAATTCCATGGACTGTATAGAAGTAAAATATAGGTTCACCACTGTGGGGCTGGAGAAGACTCCTGAGAGTCCTTTGGACAGCAAGGAGATCAAATCAGTCAATTCTAAAGGAAATCAACTGTGAATATTCACTGGAAAGACTGATACTGAATCTGAAACTCCAATACTTTGGCCACATTATGGGAAGAGCCAACTCATTGGAAAAGACCCTGAAGCTGCAAAGGATTAAAGACAGGAGCAGAAGGGGATGACAGAGGATAAAATGGTTGAATAGCCTCCCTAACTCAATGCAAATGAGTTTGAGCAAACTGCAGTTCTTTTGGAGCCCCCCAGAATAATGTCTGTCACTGTGTCCATTGTTTCCCCATCATTGGGCCATGAAGTTATGGGACTGAATTACATGATCTTAGTTTTCTGAATGTTGAGCTTTAAGCCAACTCTTTCACCCTCCTCCTTCACTTTCATCAAGAAACTCTAGTTCTTCACTTTCTGCCATAAGCATGGTGTCATCTACATAGCTGAGGTTATTAATGTTTCTCCTGGCAATCTTGATTCCAGCTTGTGCTCCATCCAGCCTGGAATTTCACATTATTTACTCTACATATAAGTTAAATAAGCTGGGTGAAAATTTACAGCTTTAATGTACTCCATTCCCAATTTGGAACCCGTCTGTTGTTCCATGTCCTGTTCTAACTGTTGCTTCTTGATCTGCATGCAGGTTTCTCAGGAGGCAGGTAAGGTGGTCTGGTATTCCCATCTCTCAAAGAATTTTCCACATTTTGTTGTGATCCACACAGTCAAAGGCTTTGGCATAGTCAATAAAGCAGAAGTCGATGTTTTTCTGGAACTCTCTTGCTTTTCAATGATCCAACAGATGTTGGCAACTTGATCCCTGGTTTCTCTGCCTTTTCTAAATCCAGCCTGAACATCTAGAAGTTCACAGTTCACATACTGTTGTTCAAAGAACAAACGCTAGCTTACTTGAAGTAAAACATGTACCATAACTGACATGGAAACATAACTCTCAGAAGTTATAAAGGACATTATTAGTGAAATGAGTTAGGAATTAGGCTAAAGATATAATGGGAAAAAATGTTTTATCTCATTTTCACATTACTTTAGTGAGTTCTGTCGGAGGAGACAATGGTACCCCACTCCACTACTCTTGCCTGGAAAATCCCATGGACAGAGGAGCCTGGTGAGCTGCAGTCCATGGGGTCGCTAATAGTTGGACACGACTGAGCGACTTCACTTTCACTTTTCACTTTCATGCACTGGAGAAGGAAATGGCAACCCACTCCAGTGTTCTTGCCTGGAGAATCCCAGAGACAGGGGAGCCTGGTGCGCTACCGTCTATGGGGTTGCACAGAGTCAGACACGACTGAAGTGGCTTAACAGTAACAGTAACAGTGAGTTCCATTAGCTAAGTTGTAGGACAAAATCTTTAACATTAACTTTATAGGTTACCTGACTCAGACTTCCCTGGCCATCTAATGATTAGCACTCTGTGCCTCCAATATAAGGGGTGTGGATATAATCCCTGATCAGGGAACTGGGATCCCACATGCTACACAGTACAACCAAAATATAAAATTAGAAACATAAAGCTTTCCTGACTTGAGTCCTGATGAACTCTGTGATATCCTTCTGCAAAATTTTATTAGTTATAATCTGACCACACTGGACTTTTTTCAACTACTTGAATGCGACCTAGTCCCCACATCCCATATATCATAGCATTAATAGATATTTTCCTGCCTGAAATGCAATAGTCTCAATTTCCCCAATCACTAGTTAAACCTCAGGTTCTAACTTAATGTTATTTCCTCCAGGAATGTAGTACTAATCCCCAGGTTATTAGACCAGAACAGATACCTATAATACAAGATATCCCAGCACCTTCTCTGCATTATTCCATTTTAAAGATACTTACTAACTTTCTCTCAGACACCAGGCATAGGATTTGGATTTGAGGATGTTTGGGTATCTGATGTAATAGATATGGTACCCACTTTCATGGAATTTATGGGAAGGTAATATTAAAAGTGTCATACTAAACCATGTTAATTTTAGAAAGACATTTTGATCTGAAGGAAAGTTCTATGAGAACTTGCAAATTAAACTGGCATTTAAAGACTTTTTCATAGAGGAAATATTAATGGAGTTGAAATCAGGATGAAGAGGAATGTTTAAGTAGTGTGGTACACAGTTACGTTACACAAGCAGACAAGAGTATGTCTCCTTGTGGGACATCTATTTCACTTGTCTTGCATCTGTGCTCCTGAGTTGGGGGTTGATAATAAAATACATAAGATACAATAGGTTTCACCCAATACCAATTTATTTTGCCATAAAAGAAGTAACAATGTAGGCAAAAATACAAAGTTCATGACAAAGTCAAGGTAGAGGTTTCATGGACATCAGGAACACCACACTGGTGATGACTATAGTGTCAATGAGTAGAAACAGGTGAGTGTAAACCACCTCACAATAGAGAATCAATAAGCCATGATTACCATTGCATTGTAAGTTCTACTGGTCCTGTGCCCCTTAAAGATAATATGAGTAGAATCCATCCTCCAGTGCAAATACATCTTATTAATAACAGGTACTTGTTTTGCAATAAACTTGCATGGACAGTAAGTATAGGTGCTTACTTTGGAACACAGTGTTCTCAATCAGGTTCTCATTTATCTGGCATCCAGTTTTTTATTTATCAGTCAGTTCAGTCACTCAGTCACATCTGAATCTTTGCAACCCCATGGACTGCAACATGCCAGGCTTCCCTGTCCATCACCAATTTTAATTTCATGTTACCATAGGGTTAGCTCAAGGGTCATATCTTCAGGCTTCCACGAAGCTAGAGAAATAGCCTAAAAAATAGTCATTAGAACTTGACTTCTATCCTCACAAAATCCACCAAAAGTATGGGAAGACCTTGGTGTTGGTGGAAGGTGTGGGAAGCTGACATGTTATGTATTTCTAGAAATCGGAATGAATTCCTAGACCCCACATGTCAGGGGGTTCAGGATGGGGAACACGTGTATACCTGTGGTGGATTCACGTTGATGTATGGCAAAACCAATACAACACTGTAAAATAATTAACCTCCAATTAAAATAAATGCATTTATATTTAAAAAAAAAAACAAAGAGGAATAAGTGAGGTGGCACAAGAGAAGACAAAAGAGATAAATATGATTATGATCACAGAAGTTATCTTTGCCTGTGTTAAGAAATTTATTCTATGAAAAAACTGAAACTCATTAAAGAATTTGATATGTGGAGGGTTTAATGATAAGATCTGACTTCCAACAGCAGTATAGATACTTAGACGAAGAAAGAAAATGCCAGGTTATGGGGACAATCTAATTAAGTTTTCTTGTTAGATAAGATTAGGGTAATGGATGTGGTGATGGAGAGACACATGTAAATGTAGGAGACAATTCAGTTCAGTTCAGTCACTCAGTCGTGTCCAACTCTCTGACCCCACGGACTGCAGCATACCAGGCTTCCCTGTTCACCACCAACTCCCATAGCTTGTTCAAACTCATATCTGTCGAGTCGGTGATGTCATCCAACCATCTCATCCTCTGCCGTCCCCTTCTCCTCCTGCCTTTAATCTTCCACAGGATCATGGCCTTTTCCATTGAGTCAGTTCTTTGCATCAGATGACAAGAGTATTGGAGCTTCAGCTTCAGTATCAGTCCTTTCAGTGAATATTCAGGACTGATTTCCTTTAGGATTGATTATTAAATGCTAAAATTTAATTTACCATTTAATGCTAAAATTTAATTTACCATTTAATGCTAAAATTTAATTTACCATTTAACGGTAAAATTTAATAGGAGATGATTAAATGGTAAAATTGAGAGGACTTGCTGAGAAATTGGATATTAAATGGAAGAGGTATATGGTAGAAGTTCATTCTAACTGGATAGTTTGCGTTGTCTTGCTTTCAAAGAACACCACCAGAAAACCAATGTTCAGATGAAAATCATGGTTTTGTCTTAGACTTGTTAGGTTTAAGTTATCTTTGAGAAATCCAAGTAGAAATGTCCATTAGCAGGGAGATATCCATTTCTGAAGCTCAGAGGAGTTCTGTGAACTTGGATTATAGCTTTGGAAGCTATGACCCCATAGGTGGTAATTGAATGGGCCTGGATGACATTTCCTAGAGAATATCTACAAGAGAGGAAACTATGAAATAAAATCAAGCCTTGCCAATCTTCACTATATACTGATAAGATAGCAGAGAATGAATCTGCAAAGAAATGTGCAATGTAATAACCACAAAATATTAGGAAAACCTGGAGAGGATAATGTAAAAGAAATCAAGAGGAGACTATTTTACTAAAAAAAAAAAAAAAAAACAAAACTGAAGCTTGAGTAATATGCATTGGATTTAGAGTTATGGAAGTAATCAGTGGTCTTAGTGAGAACTATTTCAATGGAGTGATATAGAAGATGACAGTTTTGTTTAGAGGCTGGTGAGTGAAAGAGACAGGAAGCTTAGCCAACTCTTCAGAGTAGTTTGGCTATGAAGTTCCAGAAATAAACAGGAAGCTGGAAGAATACAAGAGAATAAGATATACCTTTTAAAACCAAAAATATAATTAATTTTGTGAAGTTTCTAAAAAGGCAGGAGGAGTTAAAAGAAATTTTAAAGTCCATTAAAAGACTAAGTTTCTATTTGACTGGAGACCATTTTGGATGGCCCTTAGAGCAGAGAGCTGGCTCCATGGAGCTAAGCCAGCCTGCAGAGTCCAGGCTTGGGACTGATGTCATCTTTCTTGACAGACAAGATGAGCACTCTATGTACACAAGATACTTAGTGATATTTCTGGGTATGTTGACCCCTTGATGGTAAGTATCTTTTGTTCAAGTGTCCTCTGACATCTGAGACTCAATTATAAATATATAAAGCTATGGGGTTGGGCTGGAGAGAGGCTAGGCCCTTCTAGGAGTGCCCCTCCCTCCATCAGGGCTTCTGTGGTAGCTCAGTGGTAAAGAATCTGCCTGCAATGTAGGAGCCATGGGTTTAATCCTAGGTTGGGAAGATCCCCTGGAGAAGGAAATGGCAACTCACTGCAGTATTCTTGCCTGGAGAAATCCATGGACAGAGGAGCCTTGCAGGCTATAGACTATGGAGTTGCAAAGAGTTGGGCATGACTGAATAGCTAACACTTTCACTACCTCTATCATGCTCCATTTCCAGCCTACTGATTAAGTCAGGCCTCCTCTGCTGAATCTTAGCCATGACGTATGTAGAATATCTATTCCTAATTTATGTTATGAGATAATGGAACTTCATGGGCTGCCCAGGTGGCTCACCTGGTAAAGTACTTGCTTGCCAATTCAAGATATATAAGATACGCAGGTTTGATCCCTGGGTTGAGAAGATACCCTGGAGAAGGGCATGGCAACTCACTCCAGTATTCTTGCCTGGATAATCCCAAGGACAGAGGTGACTGGCAGGCTACAACCCATAGTGTCACAAAGAGTCGGACACGACTAAAGTAATTTAGCACATATGCAGTGGAGTTTCAAAAGATTGTATGTGTCCTTACTACTTCTCTGCATATAAGTTTTACTTTTTTTCCTAATAAATTCTATAATCTATCTCTAGCACTCGAGTTAAGTATTGGTGACCCTCTTGAAGACACTATTTCATAATTTAACTAAAGCAGATAAAATGGTCAAATCATCTGCCTCATAGATCACTTGCAACTGTTCCATATTCTACAGCATTCCAATAGGCAGACACACATAAAACATTTCAAGAAGCCACACACCACCATACACCAATGGCAAAATCTCATAAAGTCTTCAAGTCTTTCTGAGGAATGAGAAAATGAAAAATCCCCTATTTTTATCAAAATAAAAAACAACAAAAAGTAGATCAAGCAAAATCTGTTCTATCTCCCACTTGCTGCCTACAAATTACCCACAGGGAAAAAAAAGAATCCCAAGATATCCTAGAACTGCTTAACAGCATCTGTAACACAATTTATGTATCTTCACAAAGTTTATGTGTAATGTTAAGTCTCCACTTATTTTAATGTTTTCTTTTTTTCCAGGTTAGCAAAATTGTCTCAGTTCCTTCTAGTTCTAGAAGTCTGCCTTTCTGGTTGCTTATAGTATATATAAGAAATGATACAGGATTCATTGAAACTTAAGATAAAATGCCTGGCTTTCTGTATTTTCCACCCTTTTATCAGATGCTCTAGAAAGGGGGTTTTAACACATTATTGAAATAATGAATAATGTCATTTTGTGTCAGAGCACTACTGGTAGCCATTGCATGTTTCCACAATCATAACCAGAGTGGAAACATGAATTTCCTTAGTATGTCCCAAATATTCCAATATCAGCAATGAAATATGCTCCTTTTGATCAAATGCCAACAATGTATTTAGTAATTTGTTATGAAAGCTGTTAATTGGTATATGATCAGACAGAAATTGCTTTTAAAATAATCCCTGACATTTCTATCATAAATCATCATGTCACATTCCACTCTATCATGGTAGTTTATAAGAAAAGAGCATAAACATGACACAATTTGTCAATAAAATCTAACAGAGTAGAGTACCATATGATATGACACAAGATTGAAGAAGGAAGTCAACAACTTCAGATTAAAATGTGATGGCCAATTGCCATGAGAAGCTAACCTGACTTTTCTGTGACAATAACACTGTTAATGCTGAATTAAATGCAAACATACTTTAGTAAATACTTTAATTTCTTCAAGTGGAATAAATAGAATGCTTTCCCCTTCTCCCCAAATTAAGAAAACTTAATTGCATATATCTTAGTAATAAAAGTATCATTCCAAAATAGACATAGAAAATAAATATGTACAGAAATGAAAAAGTGTTTTATGCCTCAGATACCTGAGGAAAATTAAGTTTCTTAAGGATATTTTGATTTTATCTCATTTTATCAGTGTGCTCATGGGGATGTAGGGAGGTCAGTAATCACATAGAATTACGGAAAGATTGATTCCAGTCCTTTCATAGTAGAATGCAAAATGCCATGTTTTATCTATTCATTTAGCTTTGCTGAATAGATTGTTCTTTCTTTCTCTTTCTAGCTTAGATGAAGAGCTAACCCCAAATGACATAAAGAATACTAGCTTGTGAACGCACCAGATGTTTGATGCAATATGCAAAACCTGTCACACAAAGTAGGAGAAAAGTTATTTTTAAAAGAATATGAATATATAACTCTGATTCATCTGCTTTTTTTTCAGACCATACGCAGATTTCTATATAAATTATAAAAGATGGGTCCTTAGATGAAAGCTGTTTATAATTTGTGGAGACCATTTTCTTGTCAACTTGGTAATCTTTCTCATAGAGGGTTCATTATTAGGCAAACCAATTAAGTGTGCTCAGAGTAAGCCACATATGCTAAGTACACAATTTGTATAAAATTCTAATATGTTCATTACCTTTATACCAGTGATTTTTTTTTCCCCCTGATTTGGAGTAGTGGGTTCATTTTTTAAATAAGAATTTTGTGTTAAAAATGGCATGTTGAAATGCCTGACATGAGAATTCTCAAACTGTCTTAACTAGATTTTGGCATTTAATAAGCTGTAAACTGCTGAAGCTATTTGCAGATGAAGTCTCATTTTTGTCCATCAGCAGGGGGCTGGAAGCATAATTAATTGAGTGAAAGTTAAAAGACGGACAGCACGGTTACATTTATGCAAATACTGCAGCAGAACATCTAATGAAAGAGAAAAATAGCTTGCAACCAATTGGTTTGGTTTTGGACCAAAATCCACAGGGTCCATTTAAACATTGCAGATTGTGCATCTGACAATTAAGACTTATAGTTTTTTTTTTTTTTTAATACTACTGTGATAGTAGGAAGTGTAGGCAAAAAGTTGAAGTCCAGAGAGACAATTCTATTTCTGCTCTCATCTTTCTTACCTCTCATGAATGTTAAAATATCCTTGCAAAAAAATCAGAAACCAAATGATGCATGTGTGTGCAACCATATGCCAGGCTCTGCTATTTGTTTCTTTTATTCATATCCCAGGCATATGTACCCTTGCACACCAAAGGTTCCATTTAATTAAAGTTAGTTAAAAGCTTAGACCACAGAGATCAGGACAGCTGCTGGAGATATTAACCTGGTTGCTGTTTTGGGACAGCACAAAGCCTTTGCTGGTATTCTCATCTCCTATTACATATTTTGGTGGGGTTTATCCCAGTAGTTGTTTGCCTCTGAAGACCACTGACTTTTCCTTGAATGCTTGGGAAACATTAGCTTCTCCAGTGATCAAAGGAAATATCAAATTGAAACTTTGCATATTCCTCATTCGTATGTTTTTCCTCATGACTGTAAGGATGTGCATGACTACCTAAGTGATTGTTTTTTTACTGTCTCTTTGTATGTGTATTTGATTTGTTGGCTATTCAGCAAGACACTGCTTCCCACAAAGAAATTCCTTAAGAACTCTTGTTTTTTGTTCTCATACTTCTGTTCTTAGGGCAGGTCCTGTTTAGGTAGTTGAGATTTAATTCTAACCTTTTTCTTTTCTCTTTTTTTAATGCTACACAATTTAGATTTGTTACCAAAGCAGGAATGGGTTCTATGTGCATGTCATAGAATTTTATATGTGACTCTCTTTGAAGAATCATAAAACACAACTTTTGTGGTAATATCCTTTTCTTCAATTAGAAATGTCACTAATATTTCTATTCAAAGTTCTATGAAACAAAGTTTAATCTTTAAAATCAAGAATACATTATTTCTGATGTCTGTCTGGGGATAACACTGTATTTAAAACAAAACAGAAATAAAAAATGTCCTTGACATGTTCTCAGTAAATGATTATAACATGTTTTTAAAATAATCTAAATTCAAAGATAGGTAAGCATTAAAATATGAGAGCATAGAAAACTTAAAGTATGAATTCACATGGAGGCTTTCCGGATTTAATTGAACTTCACATATTATTTATGTCCCATGAAATTCTACTACTTATTATAAAATGTATTTTTGTATAATTGCTTCCTTCATTCAAATCATTAAGCCCATGGTGAAAATATTTTTAGCATGTTGTCATGATTTTTTTCATAAACATATTTTAATTAATCCTCAGAAGTTTAATTTCAAATGTGGAATATGATTGCATAACTCCCAGAGTTACCAACCACTTTGTTTCTAAAAATAATGTCCCTTTAAAAATATATAGCTACTATATATATTGGGCTTTCTTTTGCACTCTAAATACTGAAATATTTTGTTTTATAAAGATTAATACTGAACAATTTTATCAATAGCATTTCACAAATTAGTAAAATCTGCTGAAGAAATTTTCATATGAACACATGTAGCAAAACCAAGTGCATTATACATATATAGACTAAATTCTATATATAATATAGAGAATCCCATGGACAGAGGAGCCTGGTGAGCTACAGTCCACAGAGTCGCAAAAAGTCAGAAATGACTGAACTGATTTAGCGCACAGCACACACATACACACATACATATGCATAATGATATATCCAATCCTGAGATATTTTTGCTTGCTTTATTTCATTAAGTGGAGGGTCAGGAAAATGTTTCTAAAGTAACTCCTGTTTAAGGCAAGTATTTATCCAAACAAACATAATTTCCCAGTCTTCTAGTTATTGGGCTTCTTTGGAGGCACAGTGGTAAAGAAGCCACTTGCCAACGCAAGAGATGTTGGTTTGATTCTTGGGTCAGGAAGATTTCCTGGAGAAGGAAATGGTAACTCACTCCAGTATTCCAGCCCAGAACTTTCCATGGATAGAAGAGACTGGAGGGTTACAGTCCATGGGGTCACAAAGAGTCAGATATGACTGAGCATGCACTCATCCATACACATATTAGTTATGATTATGCTTTTATATATATTTTGTAAGTGAGATTCTGTTAATATGAAGCACAAGTTTGTTATTGTTGTTTAGTTTAGGCTTTACTTCAACAATAATTTTATTTTTATTTTGGTGAAGGAGAACAGACTTAGATTTGTGAAGACATTCCAGAATTTCACATCATTCTAAAATGTTTAAGCCTCATCATTTTAAATATTCCTTTCCATTAATACAGAGTTTTAATGTTCCATTATGTGGATGTTTCATTCCACAAAGAAAACATGTAAGTTGCTTATGGTGATATAGAACTATTCTTTGGTTGAACAATTTAAATGTAAAACACTATGTTTGTTGCCAAAATATTAATAATACTCTGGCTCATCTGAAAATATTAGAAAGGTATATCTACTTTGTCATTACATTAACATTTTATTTACATTTCTATATATTCTTACCTAAATTACACAAAAATTCTTCTTTACGATGTAAAAGAGGAATTATAATAGCAAATGGGAATTTAAGCCAAATAAATTCAGAGGACATTTATCTTAAAATACAAACCTAGACATTTGAAGAGAAAACATCTATTTTTTATGCTAACTAGTTTGAATGATAACCCATTCTATGCTAAACTAAAGTAATAAGAACTATATCTTGTTTCTTGTTTTCAAAGATGATGGAATTAAAAAAGATAAGGCAAGAAAAGTATATAGCTTTAAATTTTCCAGGTAGTAATTACTTAGCATATATGTTACTTTTGATTAATAGTAAGTTTTCTAGCTAAGGAAAAGAAAAATAAAGAAAAAAAAAGGAATATCTGTCTTTTAGTACTCATTCCTCTGAAATAAGTACCAGTTTAGAATACAAAAAAAAAAAAAAAGGCAATAAAATTTCTGCTGGTTTTGAGTTAGTCAAACTTTTAACTCCTCTTTTCTTGGAAATCTCATAAAGCTGAACATGATAAATAGAAAAGTACTTCTAACAGAGTTGTTTGCCAAACTTAATCTATCAAGGTAGAATATTAAATGTTAAAGACAGTATTATTGTGATGGGATTAAATACTACATTTATGAACACAATTAGAGTTTTGCTAGTATTTACTCTTTTTTTTTTAAACTGTATTATTGAACATGGCCCCACACAGCAGAAGAAGACCCAGATTTCCACTCAGTCGGTCACTCCCATCAGGAAGCTTCTGTAAGCCACTTATCCTTATCAATCAGAGGGCAGACAGAATGAAAACCACAATCACAGGAAACTAACCAAACTGATCACATGGACCACAGCCTGGTCTAGCTCAATGAAGCTATGAGCCATGCAGGGGAAGGCCATCCCAGACAGACTTTTATGGAGGAGAGTTCTGACATAACATGGTCCACTGGAAAAAAGGATGGCAAACCACTTCAGTATTCTTGCCTTGAGAACCTCATGAACATTATGAAAAGGTAAAAAGATATGACAATGAAAGATGAACTCTCCAGGTCAGTAGGTGCCCAATATGCTATTGGAGAAGAGTGGAGAAAAAACTCCAGAAAGAATGAAGAGATGGAGCCAGAGCTAAAACAACACCCAGCTTTGGATGTAACAGTTGATGGAAGTAAAGCTTCCAATGCTGTAAGAAGCAGTATTGCATAGGAACCTGGAATGTTAGGTCCATGAAATCAAGGTAAATTGGAAGTGGTCAAACAGAAGATGGCAAGAGTCAACATTAACATTTTGGGAATCACTGAACTAAAATGGACTGGAATGAGTGAATTTAGCTCAGATGACCATTATATCTACGATTGTGGGCAAGAATCACATAGAAGAATGGAATAGCCATTGTAGTCAACAAAAGAGTCCAAAATGCAGTACTTGAATGTAATCTAAAAATGACAGAATGATCTCTGTTCGTTTCCAAGGAAAACCACTCAATATCACAGTAATCCAAGTCTATGCCCCCAACCAGTAATGCTGAAGAAGCTGAAGTTGAACAGTTTTATGAAGACCTACAAGACCTTCTAGAACAAACACCCCCAAAAGATGTCCTTTTCATTATAGGAGCATGGAATGCAGAAGTAGGAAGTCAAGAGATACCCGGAGTAACAGGCAAATTTGGCCTTGGAGTACAGAATGAAGCAGGGAAAAGGGTAATAGAGTTTTGCCTAGAGAACACACTGGACATAGCAAACACCCTCTTTCAACAACACAAGGGAAGACTCTACACATGGACATCACCAGATGGTCAACACCAAAATCAGATTGATTATTCTTTGCAGACAAAGATGGAAAATCTCTATGCAGTCAGCAAAAACAAGACCAGAAGCTGACTATGGCTCAGATCATGAATTTATTGCCAAATTCAGACTTAAATTGAAGAAAGTGGGGAAATCCACTAGACCATTCAGGTTTGACCTAAATCAAATCCCTTACGATTATACAGTGGAAGTGACAAATAAATTCTAAGGGATTAGATCTGACAGGCAGGGTGCCTAAAGAGCTATGGACAGAGGCTCATGACATTCTACAGAAGGCAGGCATCAAGATCATTTCCAAGAAAAAGAAATGCAAAAAGGCAAAATGGTTATCTGAGGAGGGGTTAAAAATAGTTGAGAAAGGAAGAGGAGCTAAAGGAAAAGGAGAAAAAGAAAGATATACCCATTTGAATGCACAGTTCCAAAGAAGAGCAAGGAGAGATAAGAAAGCCTTCCTCAGTGATCAAAACAGAAAAATAGAGGAAAATAATAGAATGGGAAACTCTAGATTCTCTTCAAGAAAATTAGAGATACCAAGGGAACATTTCATGCAAAGATGGGCTCGATACAGGACAGAAATGGTATGGACCTAACAGCAGCAAAATATATTAAGAAGAGGTGGCAAAACACACAGAAGAACTATACAAAAAAGATCTTCATGACTCAGATAACCACGGTGGTGTGATCGCTAACCTAGAGCCAGACATCCTGGAATGTGAAGTCAAGTGGGCCTTAGGAAGCATCACTACAGACAAAGCTAGTTGAAGTGATAGAATTCTAGTAGAGCTATTTCAAATTCTAAAAGATGATGCTGTGAAAGTGCTGTACTCAGTTCAGTTCTGTTCAGTTGTGTCCAACTCTTTGCAACCCCATGGACTGCAGCATGCCAGGCCTCCCTGTCCATAGCCAACGTTTGGAGTTTATTCAAACTCATGTCCATTGAGTCAGGATGCCACACAGTTATCTCATCCTCTGTTGTCCCCTTGTCCTCTCACCTTCAATCTTTTTCAGGATCAGGGTCTTTTTGAATGAGTCAGTTCTTTGCATCAGGTGGCCAAAGTATTGGAGTTTCAGCTTCAGCACCAGTCCTTCCAATGAATACTCAGGACTGATTTCCTTTAGGATAGACTTGTTGTATCTTCTTGAAGTCCAAGGGACCCTTAAGAGTCTTCTCTAACATCACAGTTCAAAAATCATCAATTCTGTGATGCTCACCTTTTTTTATAGCACTATGTTCACATCCATTCATAACTACTGGAAAAACTGTAGCTTTGACTAGTGGGAAATTTGTTGGCAAAACAATGCCAAATTTTTAATGTCTGATTTTTTAATTTGCTGTCAGGTGGTTCATAGCTTTTCTTCCAAGAAGTAAGTGTCTTTTTATTTCATGGCTACAGTCATCTTCTGCAGTGATTTCAGTTCAGTTTAATTCAGTTACTCAGTCAGGTCCGACTCTTTGTGACCCCATGAATTGCAGCATGCCAGGCTTCCCTGTCCATCACCAACTCCTGGAGTTCACTCAAACTCATGTCCAGTGAGACAGTGATGCCATCCAGCCATCTCATCCTCTGTCATCCCCTTCTCTCCTGCCCTCAGTCCCTCTGAGCATCAGTCTTTTTCAGTGAGTCAACTCTTCACATGAGGTGACCAAAGAACTGGAGTTTCAGCTTTAGCATCAGTCCTTCAAATAACACCCAGGACTGATCTCCTTCAAAATGGACTGGTTGGATATCCTTGCAGTCCAAGGGACTCTCAAGAGACTTCTCCAACACCACAATTTAAAATCATCAATTCTTCAGCACTCAGCTTTCTTCACAGTCCAACTCTCACATCCATACATGACTATGGGAAAACCATAGCCTTGACTAGACGGACCTTAGTTGGCAAAGTAATGTCTCTGCTTTTGAATATGCTGTCTAAGTTGCTCATAACTTTTCTTCCAAGGAGTAAGTGTCTTTTAATTTCATGGCTGCAACCATTATCTGTAGTGATTCTGGAGGCCCCAAAATAAAGTCTGACACTGTTTCCACTGTTTCCCCATCTATTTCCCATGAAGTGATGGGACCAGATGCCATGATCTTCATTTTCTGAATCTTTATCTTTAAGCCAACTTTTTCACTCTCCTCTTCCACTTTCATCAAGTTTTTTAGTTCCCCTTTACTTTCTGCCATAATGGTGGTGTCATCTGCATATCTGAGGTTATTGATATTTCTCCCGGAATCTTGATTCCAGCTTGTGCTTCTTCCAGCCCAGCGTTTCTCATGATGTACTCTGCATAGAAGTTAAATAAGCAGGGTGACAATATACAGCCTTGATGTACTCCTTTTCCTATTTGGAACCAGTCTGTTGTTCCATGTCCTGTTCTAACTGTTGCTTCTTGATCTGCATGCAGGTTTCTCAGGAGGCAGGTAAGGTGGTCTGGTATTCCCATCTCTCTCAGAATTTTCCACATTTTATTGTGATCTACAGAGTCAAAGGCTTTGGCATAATCAATAAAGCAGAAATAGATATTTTCCTGGAACTCTTTTGCTTTTTCCATTATCCAGCGGATGTTGGCAATTTGGTCTCTGGTTCCTCTGCCTTTTCTAAAACCAGCTTGAACATTTGGAAGTTCAGCATTCCGGTATTGTTGAAGTCTGGCTTGGAGAATTTTGAGCATTACTTTGATAGATTGTGACATGAGTAAACCGTGTGGTAGTTTGAATAATTTTTGGCATTTTCTTTCTTTGGGATTGGAATGAAAACTGACCTTTTCCAGTCCTGTGGCCACTGCTGAGTTTTCCAAATTTGCTGGCATATTGAGTGCAGCATTTTCACAGCATCATCTTTCAGGATTAGAAATAACTCCACTGGAATTCCATCACCTCCACTTGCTTTGTTCATAGAGATGCTTTCTAAGGCCCACTTGACTTCGCATTTCAGGATGTCTGGCTCTAGGTAAGTGATCACACCATCATGATTATCTTGGTCATAAAGATCTTTTTTGTACAGTTCTGTGTATTTTTGCTACCTCTTCTTAATATCTTCTCCTTCTGTTAGGTCCATACCATTTCTGTCCTTTATTGAGCCCATCTTGGCATGAAATGTTCCCTTGGTATCTGTAATTTTCTTGAACAGATCTCTAGCCTTTCCCATTCTGTTGTTTTCCTCTATTTCTTTGCATTGATCACTGAGGAAGGCTTTCTTATCTCTTCTTGCTATTCTTTGGAACTCTGCATTCAGATGCTTATATCTTTCCTTTTCTCCTTTGCTTTTCACTATTCTTCTTTTCACAGCTATTTGTAAGGCCTCTTCAGACAGCCATTTTGCTTTTTTGCATTTCTTTTCCATGGAGATAGTCTTGATCCCTGTCTCCTGTACAATGTCACAAACCTCCTTCCATAGTTCATCAGGCATTCTATCTATCAGATCTAGTCCCCTAAATCTATGTCTCACTTTCACTCTATAATCATAAGGGATTTGACTTAGTTCATACCTGAATTTGGAGACCCCAAAATAAAGTCAATCACTGTTTCCACTGTTTCCCCATCTGTTTGCCATGAAGTTATATCACTCATCTAGAGCCAGACATCCTGGAATGTGAAGTGAAGTGGGCCTTAGAAAGCATCACTACGAACAAAGCTAGTGGAGGTGATGGAATTCCAGTTGAGCTATTTCAAATCCTAAAAGATGATGCTGTGAAAGTGTTGCACTCAATATGCCAGCAAATTTGGAAAACTCAGCAGTGGCCACAGGACTGGGAAAGGTCAGTTTTCATTCCAATCCCACAGAAAGGCAATGCCAAAGAATGCTCAAACTACCACAAAATTGCACTCATCTCATATGCTAGTAAAGTAATGCTCAAAATTCTCCAAGCCTGGCTTCAGCAATACGTGAACCGTGAACTTCCTGATGATCAAGCTGGTTTTAGAAAAGGCAGAGGAACCAGAGATCAAATTGCCAACATCTACTGGATCATGGAAAAAGTTGCAGAAAAACATCTATTTTTGCTTTATTGACCATGCCAAAGCCTTTGACTGTGTGGATCACAATAAACTGTGGAAAATTCTGAGAGAGATGGGAATATGAGACCACCTGACCTGCCTCTTGAGAAATCTGTATGCAGGTCAGGAAGCAACAGTTAGAACTGGACATGGAACAACAGACTAGTTCCAAATAGGAAAAGGAGTACATCAAGGCTGTATATTGTCACCCTGCTTATTTAACTTCTATGCAGAGTACATCATGAGAAACGCTGAACTGGAAGAAACACAAGCTGGAATCAAGACTGCCAGGAGAAATATCAATAACCTCAGATATGCAGATGACACCACCCTTATGGCAGAACGTGAAGAGGAACTAAAAAGCCTCTTGATGAAAGTGAAAGAGGAGAGTGAAAAAGTTGGCTTAAACCTCAACATTCAGAAAACGAAGATCATGGCATCTGGTCCCATCACTTCATGGGAAATAGATGGGGAAACAGTGGAAACAGTGTCAGACTTTATTTTGGGGGGGCTCCAAAATCACTGCAGATGGTGACTGCAGCCATGAAATTAAAAGACGCTTACTCCATGGAAGAAAAGTTATGACCAACCTAGATAGCATATTGAAAAGCAGAGACATTACTTTGCCCACTAAGGTCCATCTAGTCAAGGCTATGCTTTTTCCACTAGTCATGTATGGATGTGAGAGTTGAACTTTGAAGAAGGCTGAGTTCTGAAGAATTGATGCTTTTGAACTGTGGTGTTGGAGAAGACTCTTGAGAGTCCCCTGGACTGCAAGCAGATCCAACCAATCCATTCTGAAGGAGGTCAGCCCTGGGATTTCATTGGAAGGACTGATGCTAAAGCTGAAACTCCAGTACTTTGGCCACTCATGCGAAGAGTTGACTCATTGGAAAATACGTTGATGCTGGGAGGGATTGGGGGCAGAGGCAGAAGGGGACGACCAAGGATGAGATGGTTGGATGGCCTCACTGACTTGATGGACTGCAGCCATGAAATTAAAACACACTTGCTTCTTGGAAGAAAAGCTATGACCAACCTATTGGTCATAGGTCACCTATTTAAAGCATATTAAAAGGCAAAGACATTACTTAACAGCAAAGTTTCATCTAGTCAAAGCTATGGTTTTTCCAGTGGTTATGTATGGATGTGACAGTTGGACTATAAAGGAAGCTGAGTGCTGAAGAATTGATGCTTTTGAACTGTGTTGTTGGAGAAAACTCTTGAGAGTCCACTGGACTGCAAGGAAATCCAACCAGTCCATCCTAAAAGAATTCAGTCTTAAATATTCATTGGAAGGACTAATGCTGAAACTGAAACTGCAATTCTTTGGCCACCTGGTGGCCAAACCAGAACCAACTCATTTGAAAAAAACAGAAACAACTCATTCAAAAAGACCCTGATGCTGGGAAAGATTGAAGACAGGAGGAAAAGGGGACGACAGAGGATGAGATGGTTGGATGAAATCACTGGTGTGATGGACATGAGTTTGAGTAGGCGCCAGGATTTAGTGATGGACAAGGAAGCTTGGCATGCTCTAGTCCATGGGGTCATAAAGATTTGGGTACGACTGAGCAACTGAAGTTAGTATTTACTTTATTGAAGTGATGTTTCCGGAAGTAAATTTGAATAAAAGTTCAATTACTAGGCCAGATTTTTTTTTTTGCTTTCTCACTTATGTTAAACTTATATTATTCAACCATCTCTAATAAATTGGTGATGTCATTAACAATGGATGAACTGTAACACCTAAGAATAAAAATATTACACATAAGTCTTCAAGTCTACTTTTCCAGGTAGTCAAAAGATTTAGACACAGAAATCCATTTTATACTACTTATAATGTCTTAGATATAGAAAGAATCACCTACACTCCAGAAACAATAAAAATTTTTGTTGGAATGTGTGAGTCAATAATGATAAAAATTTAGTATTTCTTTTTTTGGTGGATAAATATATAATATAATAAGAGAAGAGTAAACATATTTGGATATTGGTCAGTGTCTTTTTAAATACAGGATAAATCTATCTTAAATAAATAAAATAAATGATATGAAGATGAGATTCTTGTGACTTTTCTGGCAGCCCAGTGATTAAGGCTCAAAACTTCCACTGCAGGGGCACAGGTTTGGACCTTGATTAGGAAACTAAAATCCCACATGCAACGTGGCACAGTCAAAAAAAAAGATAAAATTCTTTTTTATTTTTAAATTTATTTTTATTTTTTTAAATTTAAATTTATTTATTTTAATTGGAGGCTAATTACTTTACAATATTGTATTGGTTCTGCTTAATATTTAGCAGACATCAAACGTTGTCTTAAGGTCATTTTCTTATTTAATTTTACAAATGAGAACACTGAAGCAGAAAGAGATTAAACTATTAGGTTTAAGGTAATACACCTAAGAGGAAGATGAGGCAGGATTTGTACTCAAAGTTCAAACTTTTAAAAATATTAAGAGCTGCCAATGTCATGTTTCCAAGGAAAATTAAATATCATCATTTTGTTGATGTGGATAATTTCTTATGTTTCAGATATTTGTAAGAATTTCTTATTTCTTTTTCCTGACTGACCAAAGTTATGTTGTAAGAATATCAGTCATTCAAGTTTTGTTCTGGCCAGAGTACTTATTAGCTGAATGGTTTTGAGTAAATTATTAACATTTGTTTTTCAGTGATGTTATGACTTAGGAAAACTAAAGTGACTACGTATATATTGATTAGAATCTCAATATTGAAGTATATGTTTCACTTATATTGGTGTGTGATTAGCATGATACAGACAGAAATTCAAGATGCCTGCCTTCATTGAACTTGTGGTCTAATAGTAGGAGGCTGCAAATGTTATCCAAATGCTAAGTCATTTCAGTCATGTCTGACTCTTTGCAACCCTACCAACTATAGCATGCCAGGCTCTTTGGCCTATAGGATTCTCCAGGTAAGAGAACTAGAGTGGGTTGCCATACTCTCTTCCAGGGGTCCTCCTGACCCAGGGATCAAACTCTCATGTCTTATGTCTTCTGCACTGGAGACATACCACTACTTTACCACTTTAACACTACTGCCACTTGGCAAGCCCTCATTCTAGGACACAGGAATCTAAATCCAGAGTCACAGAGTTTGCAACCATGAGGAAACATACCAAGTAGATCCGAAAAGTACTAGGCTCCAGATTTGGTAGAAGCATATTAATGGCTTTTTACTGTTTATGCCAATATGACTGTCGTACTCTCAATGAATGGGCTAAACATGGCAAGAATTCATAATATATAAATACTAGAATATCAGACTAACAAGAAAATCCAAAATCAGATGCCAGGTTACACAGAAACACAAAAACCAAAGGCAAGACAAATACTATAAGTGATATATTCCAGATGGACAAAGCAGAAGTAGAAAAAGCAAGAGTTCACACTAGCCATTTGAGTGAAAGATACTGATGGTTTTCTAACTGATGATTTAAAGGAACTTGCTGTTCTTTTCTTTAGCTAGTTAATAATTTTAGCTATGAAATATAGAGCTAATAAGTGACATAAAGTGAATGGTACCAATAGCCAAAAAGGAAAATATTTTAACAAATAGTACATCTTGATCCATGTTACAGTTATTATATTTTCTCTCCCATGGGGGAAAAATATGGATTTTTTGTAAAACTTAATTGGAAAAGTCATCATGAGTAATAATAATATTATATGATTATCACAATCCTATTGGATTTTGAAATCTAACTCTGGATCATCTTTGCATCCATACTAAGCAGATTTGCTACTGAAAGAACTGAGTTAAAATCATTCAGTATAGATATCAGAGACGGCAATAGCACCGCACTCCAGTACTCTTGCCCAGAAAATCCCATGGACGAAGGAGCCTGGTGGGGTGCAGTCCATGCGGTCGCTAAGAGTTGGACACGACTGAGCAACTTCACTTTCACTTTTCAATTTCATACACTGGAGAAGGAAATGGCAACCCACTCCAGTGTTCTTTTTTTTTTTTTTTTAAATGTTAGCTCATATGTTTATTAACCAATGTACAATTACAAAAATATGGAACGCTTCACGAATTTGCGTGTCATCCTTGCGCAGGGGCCATGCTAATCTTCTCTGTATCGTTCCAATTTTAGTATATGTGCTGCCGAAGCGAGCACCACTCCAGTGTTCTTGCCTGGAGAATCCCAGGGACCGGGAGCCTGGTGGGTTTCTGTCTATGGGGTCGCACAGAGTCGGACACGACTGAAGCGACTTAGCAGCCACAGCAGCAGCAGCATTCAATATAAATATAAACTACATTAACTTGTTTTCAGATTTTCATACCCTATGGAAAAGTTAAATCCAGAAAGAAAAAAAAAATCCTCATAAATATAAACATATTTAATTGGAAAATGCAAAGAGGCTAATCAGTCCCAGGTTTTAAATTCCTAGATGTGTTTATTGGTTATTCTGAGTACAGATTAGTTGAAAAGAAAAATTCAAGTCAAGATTTCGCTAATGCATTGGAATTCAGTCTATGTTTATCTACTCATAGTAATAGACATAGTTTGTTTTGTGATGAGTTCCCCAGTTTTCTTTCCTTTTCATTTCTAGTCCTGTTCCCTAAGAAAATCAGTATCTAGAAATCCTAGCTCCAAACTATCTCCGGTGAAGAATCTGTTCAATTGTGATTTACTAGCAAGAGACTGAAATAAGAATAGTGAGCAAATTGGAAAAGTGATCATATGTTTACATATTACTTTTTCTGGAAAGAATCTTGGATAAACAAACTGAGATCCATGAATGACCTAGAGAGCAAGGTCTGGGACTCAAACCCATCTCTTTTTACTTCTAGGCTAAGGTTCTTTCATGGGAGCCTGAATGAAGCAAAATAAAACATCTTTACCTTAACTTTAAGAAAATCAGAAGTAATTCTGATACAATGTCCAGCAAATGGAAGAAAATATATACAGCAGAAATGGAGAAATTTTATTGGGTCAAGATAATAGAATTTAGATATATATAACTGAAGTGAGAGTCTGTGGTATATGTTCATATGTATATATATTACAAATAATATCATAGCACAGAAGATTTACCATTTTATTTGAAAATGTCTTCTTGTTTTAACAAATGTTCTTTATTTTTCATTTACTTTTTTAATTGAAGTATAGTTGATGTGCAGTGTCATGTTAGTTCCAGGTGTACAGTACAATGATTGAGTTGTACAATAGATAAACACATTCCTTTTCATATTGTTTTCCTTTATAGATTATAACAAAATATTCAGTATAGTTCCTTTTGCTATGTAATAGGTCCTTGTTGGTTATCTATTTTATATACAGTAGTGTGTATATGTTAATCCCAACAACTGTACTTTAAATCGGATTGTTTTCACTAATTGCTTTGAAGAATGCATAGCAGAGAGCCTCCTAAATCAGGTCTTCATTAGGATATACTCAAAACAGATCTGGCCCCTGTAGGCAGTGAATTAAATATGGTAGAATGATTCAAATCCCAGTACTTAATACCTACTCTAACTGAATAAGATTAGCATTCTAGACTTACCCTTTCTATATAGACTAAATACATCCTAAACTGCTGAATAATTCAGTAGAATTTGATGAAATAAAAGCAAATACTTCATTCTAGCTTTTATGGTTAGAGTGGTGTGCTTTTGAACAAAACAGAAAATTGTTCTCAGTCCATGCATAGACAACCAATCTACTGTTGCCTTTTGAAAAGCAGTACAAGATTCAGCACAAAAAGAGCAACACATCTGGTGCTAAGCTCTGATGCTTAAGTGAGTATGCAAAGAATTATTTATTATACAAGGGAGATATACTGTACACTCATGGTAAGTGCAGTGTATCAAAGGCCACTGGTGTAAAAGGCTGGGCAGGTATATGATTAAGAAGACTTTACATTTACTGTGAGGTTGTTTAGAAATCCCTTATCTATTTTTTATGGCTTCTGTTGAATAATCTGGAGACCAGCTAATAATTTCATGACACTATAATACTAGTTTCAATTTTCTGACTAGCTTATTCAAGCTTAAATACCCTCCATGGGCTTACATATGAATAACATTTGTTCAGAATCCAAAATGGGCTGAAATGATTTTTTTTTCCCCTCACAGCACTTGTTGATGTGTCCCAAAGTGGTAAAAGCAAAATTTAAAAACAGAAAAAGGCAGAAAAGAGGATATGATATTATAATAATGAGTTTGCATAAACCACTAAAATTTCATCATCTGAGTAAAGTACTAATAACTACAGTAGATATTTTAAGAACAAAAATTGACTAAATGCTACTAGATGCCTGACCATGTTTTATACTTAATATAGATTATATAATACAAACAGTAATAATCCAAACATACTGCATTTATCAGTCTCATTTTGTAGGATATTGAAAGTGAATTATGTAGAGTAAATTACCAAGATTATCCATATAATGAAAAACGAGTGAAACTCTTATCTGTTGCACTATTTCGTGTTAAATCTTAGTACCATACACACTTGTATATTTGCTTCTTTTTAACATGAGGCATGAAATGGAAGGTGTGGAACTTGTCCTGAAGTACATACCTTTAAGAGAAGGATATAAATAATCTAGAGCAGTGCTGTTCAATAAACTTTGAAAGTGATGGAAAACTTTTGTGCTGTTTAATAGGGTAGTCACTAGTCACATATGACTACTGAGAACTTTAAATATTTCAAGTAAGACTAAAGAACTTACTTTTAAATCCTATTAAAGTTTAATTTTTAATGCAAATAGTCACATGTATTATATTGGACAACACTGATCTATAGCAGTAAGAAATTAGGCTAATTAAGTTATATACCTATTCTGATAAACAAAATAACTATTGGAACAATGAAAGTATTCCATTGCCACTGCAACCTTAAAAATAGAAAACTGAGTAAAGGAATTGCACACGATTTATTGTAGTAAAATATTCTCAAGTTTTCAAGATGATAGGGCATTATTGAGTAAAAAAGTACTAATTTTCCATTAAAAAACTAAAGATTTTCATTTATGATACTGTCATTTTTCTCCTGCTGCTGCTGCTGCTGCCACTGCTAAGTCACTTCAGTCGTGTCCAACTCTGTGCGACCCCATAGACAGAAACCCACCAGGCTTCCCCATCCCTGGGATTCTCCAGGCAAGAACACTGGAGTGGGTTGCCATTTCCTTCTCAAATGCATGAAAGTGAAAAGTGAAAGCCAAGTCTTTCAGTTGTGTCCAACTCTTAGCGACCCCATGGACTACAACCTACCAGGCTTCTCCATCCATGGGATTTTCTGGGCAAGAGTACTGGAGTGGGGTGCCATTGCCTTCTCCGTTTCTCCTGCTAAATATGCCCAAATTTAAAAACACTGAAGCACTTCCATGTAAATAACATAGTGCACTTCAAAGTACTTTTTAACGAATGAGCTCCAATTATAAAACTTAAAATTTGTATTTCATAATGAGGATTTATGAATAAGTAGAGATAATAGTCATAAAAGGAATATTATTTATATGACATGGTGGGTACACATGTTCATATATAGATAGTATATGATGACACATTTGGGCTATAAGAATAGTTATCTTTAAAGGAGATACAATAAATTTGACAAATTATACAGATATTATCCGTATTTTTTGGTCAGGCTACATTTAGGATGTCCAGAGAAATTTTTAAAGAAGATAAAAATTGTCTTCTCTATATACTTTACTTAATGTGTTATTATTAGCTAACATAAGTCCCTTCATGTGTAATATCACGTAAGTTCATTCTTTCCCTATTCTAGGTGAAAGGGCTTTGGATATGTTATCAACATATAATTATATAATAGAAAATGACAATAAAATTACTCTGTCATGTTTTTCCATGACAAACAACATATTATTTTTCTCTGTTTAGAAGCTTACTTGATGTCCTTGCATTTTGGTAGTTTAATTTCATAGTTACATTTTATTTACTTTCTAGAATTCAAATTGCATATGACATAACATGTGAAAATATATGACTACTGTAGCTTCTCTGTGTACAGTTTTATTATCACTTGTAGGTCAGTTTTAAATATTAAAATTAAAATTTTAATTTTAATTTTTAATGTTAAAATATTAACAATAGTAAATAAATAATAAGGTTCAGCAGAAACATTTAATCTGGACTTAAGTGGACATAATTTATGGCATAATTTATTTATATTTATAGAGAAAATACTCTACATTTTCTACCTTTTCCTTTCTTTAAGAATTCAGTAACTTGAACCCAGGGTATTGGACAGAAAATGTTACTCATACATAAGCATAACGATTGTGATAGTGAATAACAAGATTTAAAGTCAATAGAGAAACATTTCTTCTTGCCCTTCCTGTGAACAAAAGAGGCTTACTGAATTTATAGCTGCAGAGGTCAAGCAATATTAAAAATGTGAAACAAATCTTTAAAAAAATCAAATTCACCAAAAGCAAAGTATTTGAAAATTATTAAAAGTATATCAGCTCATTTTAGGGTGTTCTGACAACTTTATTCATTTTGATGAAAAATTGAGAAAGTCAAGAAAAAGCTATATATAACTACAAGCTTGACTCTCAATATAATTATAAGGGCACACAACATCTATGAAAACAGTTTATGAACAATATAAAACACACAAGAGAAAATAGTAGTTACACTGTGTTGATACTTATGTTGCCCAAATTCAAACTGAGCAAACTGCCAACAAGACACAGGTGCATAAAAGATGAACAGGTGAAAGAAATAAAATGTTATTGTGGAAAAAATGTTATCTTTGTCCATTATGCATTTACCTTAGGAGACATTAGCACATCTGTTTTGTATTTACTAGAGATATAGGTTTATATGAGCAAGTTTTATTAAGATGATTCCAAATCTATATTTTCCCCCAGACCTATGTATGGTACACTGAAGTTATACTATCTGAGTTATGGCAATAAATTCATTCCTGTTAACTGCGTTGAAAATTTTTCTAGGCATCTGATATATCAGTGAATTCATTCCAATATTAAGTTGAATATTTAGAATAGAAAATGTTATTATATGGTTTTGAATAATATTGTCACGTTGTTATCATTTTGAGTTTGAGTCTATACACTAATCACTCTGACTGACAACCTTTCTAATCAGTTTTTACAGACCTTAAGGAGAAATGCTATGTGAACAAACTAGACTTGTGGCCATTGGGTATACAGCAAACCTTGACAGTAACTTGCAATGAAATATAAGTTTTTAAAAGTAGAATATTATTTTACTTACTGTTTGTTTAAAACAGTATTTAAGTTCTTACCTTCAAGTACCAAGCAACCTAATTTTGTAGGATATATATATATATACACACATATATATGCATAAACATATATATTTATGTAAGGAAAATTAATTTTAAAAATGTACTTTATTTATGTAATAGAATTGAAAAGAGGCTATACTCAAATCTAAAGAATTTTATAATTAGGCTGTTTGACCTGGAGAAAGTTTTTTAATTTCTCCACTAGAGTTCTGAATTAGTTGATTTCCAAGACCCACTCTAGGCATTTATACATACATACAAAAACACATGTATGTATTCCATATATATGTACATACTTTTGCGTATAAACTGCATTTTATTTTTTGAATATAATTTTAATTAAAGTTAACTTTCTCAGTATAAAAATGTGTTTAGTACAGAAAATTAGGTTCAAATAGACATAAGCAAAATAAGTTTTAATCATAATAACACTTTAAAATAAAGATTGCCTGTATATTTAGTCATACTTCTGCACAAAAAATACATTAATTTATTTATTTATTTATTTTATTTTTTAAAATTTTTAAAAAAATTTTTATTTTTACTTTATTTTACTTTACAATACTGTATTGGTTTTGCCATATAAGAAGATTGAATCACTAATCAAAAACCTCCCACAAAACCAAAGTCCAGAACCAGAAAGTTTTGTTGGTCAGTTCTACCAAACATTCAAAGAATTACTACCAATCTTTCTAAATCTCTCCCAAAAATAGGAGGAGAGAGAACACTTCCAAACTTGTTTTACAAGGCTGGTATTACCTTGGTACAAAAACCAAGAAAGGACAATATAAGAAAAGAAAATTACAGGTCTATATACCATAACAGAGACGTCAAAATCTTCAACAAAATAATAATAAAATAAATTATATGATACATTAAAAGAATCATATAACATGATTACATGGAAGTTACTCTAAGGAAGCAAGAATGGTTCAATATCTACAAATCAATCGATGTGATACACCACATTAAAGTAATACAGAGTAAAACCCACATGATCATCTCAATAGATGCAGAAACAGCATTTGACAAAATCCAGTATCAGTTTATGACTAACTCTCAACAAAATGGATATAAGAGGAAACACACCTCAACATAATAAGGGCTATATATGAAAAGTCCACAGATAACACCATACTTAATGGTGAAAATCTGAAAGCTTTTCCCCTAAGATCAGGAAAAGGGTGTCCACTTTTGCCACATTATTTAACATAAAACTGGAAATCTTAGCAAAAACAAATCAGCAAAAAAATTAAATGAATATGCAAGCAAGTTGGAAAAGGGGAAATAAAATTGCCACAGTTTGTAGATGATATATTATGCATAGAAAACCCTAAAGATTCCACCAAAAAAGAAAACAAAAACAAAAACCCAAAACTGTTAGAACTAATTAATTTAGTAAAGTTGCAGAATATAGAGTATATAAAAATCTTTTGTATCTCTATATAACTATAGTGAACTAACCAAAATAGAAATTAAGAAAAAAGAATCACGTTTACAATTGCATCAGCAAAGATAAAATATCTAGGGATAAATTAAACTGAGTGAAAGACCTGTACACTGAAAACTATAAGGCACTGATGAAATAAATTGAAGAAAACACACAAAAAAATGGGAAGATACCTCATGCTCCAGGATTTTAAGAATTAACAATGTTAAAATGCCCATATTATCAAAAGCAGTCTTCAGATTCAGTGTAATATTTATCAAAATATCAATGTCATTTTTCACAGAAGTAGAACAATCCTAAAATTTGTATGGAACCGCAAACACCTTGAATAGCCAAGTCATCTTGAGAAGGAAGAACAAAATTGGAGGCATCCTTCTTCATGATTTCAAACTATGTTACAAAGCTATAGTAATGAAAACAGCATGGAACTCACACAAAACAGTCAAATTAATGGAACAAAGTGGAAACCCCAGAAATAAATCCATACACCTATGGTTTTATTATAATAAAGGAATTAATGATATACAATGAGGAAAGGACAGTCTCTTCAATAAAGGGTGTTAGAAAAACTGGACAGCCATATGTAAAATGATGAGACTAGATGAATCCTATACCACTCACAAAATTTACCTCAAAATGAATAAAATATTAGAATGTAAGACTTGAAATCCTGAAACTCCTAGAAGGAAACAGAGGATAAACTCCTTGATGTGGGTCTTAGCAGCAGTTGGTGGGGGGAGGGATCTGATTCCAAATCAAAGACAATAGAAGCAAAACTAAACAGATAGGACTACAAAGGGAATTATCAAGAAAATTTAAAGGCAACCTACTAAATGGGAGAGAATACTTGCATAGCATCTATCTGAAAAGGAATCAATATTCAAAATATATAAAGAAGTCATATTATTCAATAGGTAAAAAATAAGTGAATAAAAGCAATCTACTTGAAAAAAAATAGGCAGAGAATACAAATAGACATTTTTCTAAAGAAAGTCTTATATGGCCAATAGATACTTGAAAAAAGGGCTCAGCATTCCTAATCATGAGGGAAATGTAAATTAAATACCTCAATGAGGTATTATCTCACAACTGTCAGGATGTTTATTATCAAACACAATAAGACATGACAAATGTTGGCAAGGATGATATAGCGAACACTGGTGTACTATCAGTAGAAATATAAACCAGTGAAGTCACTATGCAAAGTTTATTTTAGTGGGTTTAGCAGACCAAGTAATCTTCTGCCACATCATACCGAAATTGTAATTATAATAGTTATAACACCTTCCTGATCCTGACTTTAACTACATTTGGCCCATCCTGAATATCTTACCCAATGTGAGACAATATGTTCTTGGGTAGACTGGGTTCTGGACCAAGAAAGGACTATATGAATATCACAGAAAAGAAATTGTGAAGCTGAGAATGCATATCTCCCCTTCTTATGTGTATGGGGAAATAGTTTGCAGAGAGAAAAAAAGATTAAGAGACTCAAAAAAGATTTTTGGTGACACTCAAGAGTCTGGTTTCAAAATTTATTGTCTCTCAGGTATATTCATGTTCTTGGGGGATGGTGGAGGAAAGGTGGATGGTGGGTTGAAGAGGAAGGGGATAAAAGGTGGTGAGAAATGAGAAGCAGATTTGCATATGATAAATATTTATATGTATCAATAGATACTGTGCTTATTGTACAATTTTGGTCAAAATGGGAATGTGTGCTCTGTAGGAGAAAAAGGTGAATTTAGACCCAAACTTTACAAAGTGAATTGCATATGTTGTTTTAGATACACTTTATAAGTATGTTACTAGCAGGAGGTATAGTTCATGATTCATAATAATTATTTAAAGTTTCACAGGTTATAATCTATATAATACTTTCAGAGGGTGCCACTTTAAGAAATTGATGAAAAATTCTCCAGTCAGTACAAAATTTCTCATTGATTGTATGGAGATTAACATGTAGCCAAAGACAAAATCATGAAATTCTACTTATGAAGAAATGGAAGAAGGTTGAAATATTTCATCCTATATGAATTTGTAAGAATTGATATTAGAAAGGATGTACTATGATGAAGATACTGAATATATAATTAATAAATGATACTAATTTGTTGTAGCTACATGCAAAATTATCTGAAATTGCCAATTTTAAAATATAAATTTACAATTGTAAAATAATAGTAACATGCCAATCAAAATGGGAAACAAGATGGTGGAGTAAAAGAACATGCACTCATCTACCCCTGGGATAACTCCAAGGTTACAACTTACTGAAGAACAACTGTTGACAGGAGAATGTTGGATCCCACCAAAAAAAGATACCTCACACCAAAGGAAAAGCCCCTGAAAGATTGTAGAGGGGCAAAATCACATTTAGAATCAAACTCCATACCCACCAGAGACCCTCAGAGGGCTCAAACAAAATCTTTTGCTCACAAGGACCCAGAGACCCCACAGAGACTGAGCCAGAACTGCCTTTGAATGTTTGAGTGTCTCCTGTGGAGGTACAGGTCAGCTGTGGCCTGCTGCAAGGTCAGGAGCTCTGGGTACAGCAGACCAAGGTCACACAGCATGTGGCATAAGCCCTCTTGGAAGAGGTCGCCATTAACCCCACCATGGAGCCACAGAGCAGATGACCCACAAACCGCAGAACAATTACACTAAAGAAATTCTTGCACTGTTAAGAAAGTTCTAGGACCCACATAGATTTCCCAACCTGGGGATCTGGCAAAAGGACTGAGAATGCCCATGGAATTTGACTTTGGAGGCGAGTTGGATTTGATTACAGAACTTATACAGGACTGGAGAAACAGACTATTGGAGGGAAAAAACAAAGCCTGGTGTGCAACCAGACTCAGGAGAAAGGAACAGTGACCCCACAGGAGACTGATGCAGGATTGCCTATGAGTGTCCAGAAGTCTCCAGTGGAGGCGTGGGTCAGCAGTGGCCAGCTGCAGGTTGGTGGCACTGAGTGTGGCAGTGTAATCATGCACAGGAACTTTTGAAGAAGGTCGACATAATCTTCATTACCTCCACTGTAGTTTGATCTCAGATTAAACAATAAGGAGGGAACATAACCCCACCCATCAACAGAAAATTAGATTAAATATTTGCTAAGTACTCCCTGGTGGCTCAGAGGGTAAAGCATCTGTCTACAATGTGGGAGACCTGGGTTCAATCCCTGGGTCAGGAAGATTCCTTGGAGAAGGAAATGGCAACCCACCCCAGTACTCTTGCCTAGAAAGTCCCATGGACAGAGGAGCCTGGGTGCGGGCTACTGTCCATGCGGTCACAAAGAGTTGGACACAACTGACCAACTTCACTTTCAAGCATAGCCACACCCATCAGAGTAAGTCCCAGTTTTCCCCACAGTCAGTCTCTTGCATCAGGAAGCTTCCATAAGCCTCTTATCCTTATCATTCAGAGGGCAGACAGAATGAAAACCACAGTCACAGAAAACCAATCAAACTCATAACATGGACCACAGCCTTGTCTAACTCAACGAAACTATAGTCATGCAATGTAGGGCCACATAAGATGGAAAGGTCATAACAGAGCATTCTGACAAAATGGGATCGACTGGAGAAGGGAATGGCGAATTACTTCAGGATTCTTGCCTTGAGAACCCCATGTACAGTAGGAAAAGGCAAAAAGGTATGACACTGAAAGATGAACTCTTCAGGTCCATAGGTGCCCAATATGGAGAAGAGTGGAGAAATAACTCCAGAAAGAATAAAGAGATGAAGCCAAAGTGAAAACAATGCCCAGTTTTGGATGTGACTGGTGCTGGAAGTAAAGTCCAACGCTGTAAGAACAATATTGCATAGGAACCTGGAACATTAAGTTCATGAATCAAGGTAAATTGGAAGTGGTCAAACACGAGATGGCAAGAGTTAACAAGGACATTTTAGGAATCAGTGAACTAAAATGGACTAAGTGGGCAAACTTAATATAGATGACCATTATATCTACTACTGTGGCCAAGAATCCCTTGGAAGAAATGGAGTAGCTCTCAAGTCAATAAAAGAGTCCGCAATGCAGTACTTGGGTGCATCTCAAAAATGACAGAATGATCTTTGTTTTTTTCCAAAGCAAATCATTCAATACCACAGTAATCCAAGCCTATGCCCTAACCAGTAATCTTGAAGAAGCTGAAGCTGAACTGTTCTATGAAGACCTATAAGACCTTCTAGAACAAACACACCCCTAAAAAAGATGTCCTTCTCATCATAGGGGACTGGAATGCAAAAGTCGGAAATCAAGAGATACCCAGAGTAAAAGGCAAATTTGGCCTTGAATACAAAACAAAGCAGGTCAAAGGCTAACAGAGTTGTGCCAAGAGAATGCACTAGTCATAGCAAACAGGCTCTTGCAACAGCATAGGAGACTACTCTACACATAGACAGCACCAGATGGTCAATATCAAAATCAGATTGATTATATTCTTTGTATCCAAAGATAGAGAAGCTCTGTACAGACAGCAAAAGTAAGACCAGGATCTGACTGTAGCTCAGATCATGAACTCCATATTGCAAAATTCAGACTTAAATTGAAGAAAGAAGGGAAAACCACTAGACCATTCAGATATGACCTAATTGAGATCCCTTACAATCATGCAGTGGAAGTGACAAATAGATTCAAAGGATTAGATCTGATAGACAGAGTGCCTGAAGAACTATGGGTGGAAGTTTGTGAAATTTTACAGGAGGTAGTAATCAAGACCATTCCCAAGGGAGAAAAAAGGCAAAAAGGCAAAAAGGCAAATGGTTGCCGGGGTCCAGCCCCTGCGGATCCAGGGAATTCGAAGGTGGGGACGGTGTCAGTGTCTTTGGAAATAACTTACTTAATTACAGATAGAGAGGAATTAGAAGATTAGCAGAGAAAAAGAGGCTGAATAACTTGGTTCACATGGAATACCAATCACCACCTACGCAGGCCTCAGGCATCTTCCCGTTCTCCTGAAGGAGAGGAGGCACTGAGGCCCCCCTGGTCCGATCTTAGAAGCCCAGGCAAAATTAATAGGCTTGGTGGGTACCCATGCACCAGATGGGAATTCAGCCAGAAAATAGTAGGAGAGAAAAAGGGGCTGAATAACTTGGTTTACATGGGATACCGATAAAATTCCAAGACAAGGAATTTGCACCATCTACGTTGGGCCACTGGTGCCACTTGAATATCAGAAGGTGCCCCTCCTTGGGCTCCTTCTCTCGTGGGCTTGAAAACTGGGGCAAATAAGTAGACTTGGAGGACACCCACGCTCCAGATGGGAATTCAGCCAGAAAAATGGGGAGCAGAAAAGAACGACATGAGGGAATCAGTCTTTCCGGAAACTGATCCGATTTCTTTATTTTGGGGCTTGCTAATATACCTTTTGTTACATATAGGGATGAATACAGAGTCACGCGAGGGTCAGCAGTCCTGACCTTTATCAAAATCAGGTGCTTCACATAAAAAGGTCTTAGGGATTTTATGATCCTTTCTTTCTGATAACCAAAAACTTATTTGTTCCAAGGGTGTTTTCTCTTAAACCAGGCACCACCCTCCAAATAAAGTTGCATTCCTATAGGGTGAGGGTGTAGTGAGTTGCAATCAATAAAGGAATTTATTTAACCCCAGGTTAACATGACTAATCTCAAAGGTTAATACTTATTTCTCCTATATGTTAGTTATATTCATTATAAGGGCAGGGAATATGGAGATTTAGCAGCAAACATCAGCCCAACAAATGAAAATCCTTTCACCAATGTTCCCCTTAAGATCTATTTAGTCTTAAGATAGTGATAAAGTTACATTTTTACATAGCAAGGACACAGTAATTTATAACAAAGTACAGTGATCTATTACAAAAGAGAAAATTCATTAACTCAAAAAGTCTAGTATTGCTAACATCAAAAACTACTATATTTCCTTTTCTATATTCCAAATACATTGATTAATATATTCCCAGGTGCCTAAGGATATGGAGGCCTGGCGGCAATCATTGACTCAACAAGAAGAAAAAGCCCTATGCTAATTAAGACTCTCAAAATACTCCAAAACTCTCTGTGCTGTTTATGGTTGAGAGGTAGTAAACAATCATGTGGCAGGAGTATGGATAATCCTGTCACACAAGCTAGTCTGTCAGCAGAGAGGTTTGACCTAAGACATCCTTGTCCCACCCAGAGCAGGGAATTAGCAGCAATTATTGACACAACAAATGAAAAAAACCCTTCACCAATGTAATTCCTAACCAACCCATTATACTAATAATTTCTAACTGCCCAAAAGAATTTGCCTTTAGTAAGTCTAAAACATCTCATGCCTCTCAGATCGGGAGGCTGTAAACAATCACATGTGGCCAGACAAACCTATTCAGGTGGGCTAGATAACCTTCAGAGGAGTCCGTAAGCTGAAAACACTCTTGTCACGCCCAGGAATTTTTATTGCCTTGGAGCTGCACGTTTACTCCTTCTCCTAGAGAAACGGTTATAGGGGAGAGCCCCCTGTAAAGTCAGAGGTGTAGGTGAGAGCATAAAACAGACTCTGGTTTTGGGGTTAGGTGCTTGGGAACAGGGGGTTTTCTGAGGCTTGATCATGCCTTTGCGTATGCCAAGCCTCCTTCCTCATGACCTTTGCCATGGGCGGAGTTCCTCACGCTGGCCCCGGGCAAATGGTTATCTGAGGAGACCTTAAAAAGAGCTGAGAAAAGAAGAGAAGGGAAAGGCAAAGGAGAAAAGGAAAGATATACCCATTTAAATGCAGAATTCCAAAGAATAGCGAGGGGAGATAAGAAGGCCTTCCTCAGTGATCTATGCAAAGAAATAGAGGAAAACAATAGAATGGGAAAGACTAGAGATCTCTTCAAGAAAATTAGAGACACCAAGGGAGCATTTCATGCAAAGATGGGTACAATAAAGGACATAAATGGTATGGACCTAACAGAAGCATAATATACTAAGAAGAGATGTCAAGAATACACAGAAGAGCTATACATAAATGATATTCATGACCCAGATAATCACTCACCTAGAGTCAGACATTCTGGAATATGAAATGAAATGGGCCTTAGGAAGCATCACTACGAGCAAAGCTATTGGAGGTGATGGAATTCCATTTGAGCTATTTCAAATTCCAAAAGATGATGCTGTCAAAGTGCTGCATTCAATAGGCCAGCAAATATTGAAAACTCAGCAGTGGCCAAAGAACTGGAAAGGATCCGTTTTCATTCCAATCTCAAAGAAAGGCAATGCCAAAGAATGTACAAACTACCGCACAATGGCACTCAACTCACATACTACCAAAGTAATGCTCAAAATTCTCCAAGCCAGACTTCAACAGTATGTGAATCATGAATTCCAGATGTTCAAGCTGGATTTGGAAAAAAGAGAAGAACCAGAGATCAAATTGCCCACATCTGTTGGATCAAAAAAGCAAGAGAGTTCCAGAAAAACATCTATTGCATCTTTATTGACTATGTCAAAGCCTATGACTGTGTGGATCACAACAAATTGTGGAAAATTCTTAAAGTGATGGGAGTACCAGATCGCCTGACCTGCCTCCTGAGAAATCTGTATGCAGAAGCAACAGTTAGTACTGGACATGGAAAAACAGACTGGTTCCAAATTGGGAAAGGAGTACACCAAGGCTGTGTACTGTCACCCTGCTTATTTAACTTATATGCAAAGTACATCATGAGCAATGCCCAGCTGTATGAAGCATAAGCTAGAATCAAGATTGCCAGAAGAAATACCAATAGCCTCAGCTACACAGATGACACCACCCTTATGGCAAAAAGTAAAGAAGAACTAAAGAGCCTTTCGATGAAAGAGGAGAGTGAAAGAGTTGGCTTAAAGCTCAGTATTCAAAAAACTAAGATCATGGCATCTGGTCCCATCACTTCATGGCACATAGATGGAGAAACAATGGAAGCAGTGACAGACTTTACTTTTGGGGCTCCAAAATCACTGCAAATGGTGACTGCAGCCATGAAATTAAAAGACACTTGCTCCTTTGAAGAAAAGCAGTGACAAAACTAGACAGCATATTAAAAAGCAGAGACATTACTTTGCCAACAAAGCTCCGTTTAGTTGAAGCTATGGTTTTTCCAGCAGTCATGTATGGATGTGAGAGTTGGACCATAAAGAAAGCTGAGTGTCAAAGAATTGATGCTTTTGAACTGTGCTGTCAGAGAAGACTCTTAAGAATCCCTGGACTACAAGGAGATCAAACCAAGCAAACCTAAAGAAGATCAGTCCTAAATATTCATTGGAATGACTGATGCTGAGCTGAAACTCCATTACTTTGGCCAAGTACTTATTGATGCGAAGAACTGACTCACTGGAAAAGACCCTGATTCTGGCAAAGTTTGAAGGCAGGAGGAAAAGCGGATGACAGAGAATAGATGGTTTTATGGCATTGCTGACTCGATGGGCATGAGTTTGAGCAAGCTCCGGGGGCTGGTGATGGACAGGGAAGCCTGGTGTGCTGCAGTCCAGGGGTTGCAAATAGTTGGACACAACTGAATGACTGAGCTGAACTGACCAGTGAAAATAATAGCAATTTATTTCCTACATACGCATTTTTAAAAGAGAAAACACTGAAGTTTTGACACTACATTTAGGTAGTCTGTGGAAGGATATTTTTTCAGCTTGTTCCAAAAAACATCTCAAGAAAACAGAAGAGAGACCATGAATTCATATATTTTTCATTGATTTTACTAGAAGGATATGACTTCAGCTAATTAAGTTAAAAAAGTTGAAATATATTCGATTTTCAATGCTTATTGGTTTCAGGTGTACAGCAAGTGATTCATATACATATATATATTATATGTACTAAAACTTTAAACAACTTATAAATCTACAACATCTAATAAATTATATAGTTATATATTAAAGATTGGGACTTCCCTGGTGGCTCAGATCATTAGGAATCTGCCTGCAATTCAGGAAACCTGGGTTCCATCCTTGGATTGAGACAATCCACTGGAGGAGGGCATGGCAACTCCCTCCAGTATACTTGCCTGGAGAATTCTATGGACAGAGGAGCCTGGCAGGCTACAGTACTCTACCATTTGTTTAAAAGTATATATGGAGTCATATCAAGAATGTGGACATTCTATCAACATACTAGAGCTTGAGAGAAGAGGCTAAGGAGAGGAATTACTATATTTTACTTCCATACAGTGATTATGTAAAGCTGTAAGGGGAAAAATATTTTAAGCAATAATTTTTCCTTAAGATTTCTAATTCATTATTCTCTTTTTAAGTTCAATCTGTCATCTTAAAATTTGATCTTCTATATAAGATGGATCTAGGAGAGGTATTGCCAAGTTCTGAGATCATTTATTCTAACCAATTTCTCTTTATCAACCTTAAGAATCTTTATCAAAAATCAATAGAGATTAGAATGCATCCACATGAAGTCTGGCAGATCAAATGAAACCCAAAACACTTGTTCAGTCTTGTCAATGTACAATCTTTTGCTCAATATGCAGAGCTTGTTCTCGGAGAAATCAAAATTTCCCTTGTCTTCAAGGGTCAGAACCATAATTTCTATTTCAGAAACATAGTTGATTAAAATAAGAGTATTAGGTTTTATCCAGAATAGTCAAATGAAATAAGTGTCCAATTATCTTTCATTCTACTCATTATGTGTATGTACATAGTCTGCATGAGGATACTGTCAAACTAAACTCTTTATTTGGGCTACCTTGAATAGAATTTGCCATTTTGTGAGATGCTATCTCCAAAGTCATGAAAAGAAAAATTTATCATAAAGCATATTACTAAATACGGCAATTTGAAAAATTCTAAGACCAGTGAAAAGCAATTTTTGAGTTCTATGTTTTATAATATCTTTATCTTTCACAGCCATTATGTGTCAATGACTACTAACCTTTACTTAATGCTCTCTCTGTTATTTTGGAAAGCCTAAGCAGTGGTAGTCAATAGACCGTATGTCTATAATCCAAAAAGTTGTCCATCCAGACATATATATATAATATATATTCAAAAAATAGAATCTTGATTTTTATTTTTAAAATCTGAAATACCATCCCATTTCTTTTTTATATGTTTCATACATCAAGATATATTTTTGAAATTTGTAAATAGAACTGCCTTCATCTAGATATCATTTCAGAAATATTCTCTTTGTGAGTTTAAATGCTTTTTTAAAAAACTACTTGATTAATAAAAGATAACTTCAGTGGATATTTCAAATAAAATGCTTAATTAAAAAAAAACACAACAAAGATAAGACACTATGCTCATTTAAGGTGTGAGTCTTCATGCTGTATTCCATTTGGTTCAGAGTATAGTTTTCAATATGTATAATGGCTCAAACACAACTGGTGATCATTCTTGCTTTCATGGCAGTGCAAGTACATTTTCCCATTTGTAGTGATTCCTTACAGAAATTCTGGGGTCCTTATTTCTTCTGTTTTGTTGATTTACTATTGTCATCTGCATTCATTTAGAAGTAGGGAAAAAATGCAGGAGGTGGCACAGCCACTCTTTAAATGGCATAGAAATGTTACAAACCGCTTATTCTCACATTCCTTTATCTAGAAATTGCCATAAGTGTAAGTAAGTAAGTGTTAGTCACTCCATCATGCCTGACTCTTTGCAACACCATGGACTGCAGCCCACCAGGCTCCTCTGTCCTTGAGATTTTCCAGGCAATGATACTGGAGTGGGTTGCCATTTCCTGCTCCAGGGGATCTTCCCAACCCAGGGATCAAACCCAAGTTTCCTGCACTGCAGGCAGATTCTTTACTGACTGAGCTACAAGGGAAACACCTAACCACAAAGGTGGAAGGAACATACAGCCTTACAGTAAGCAAGATGACTATATCTCGAGATGAGTATTTTGCAGGATTTTCCATAAACCCACATTAAAAAATACTTTTCTCAAGTAGAGGTTTTTGTTGATATTAGTTTTGAAAAGAAAAGTATTATAATATATTAAATTTATCACTGTGAGATAATTTTTAAATGTGGCAAGTTCCAGTAAGGCTTAATCACAAAAGAAGTAAATGCATATTTGTGACAACATCTATTTTGCTTAGAATTTCACCCTTTTAGTGATTGGTGAGTCTTTTCTACTTTCACTTATTCAGAGAATAAGCAATTATATTAATAATATTCAATCTAATGTGCATCTCTTATTGCTTAAGATGAAAACTTTCAAATTATTTTTGCTATAAAGACTAGACTGTATTGACTTCTCCCAGCTTAATTAAATAACAAATCCTTACATAATAAAGGGAAAATTGACCGTATGTCTATAATCCAAAAAGTTGTCCATCCAGATATATATATAATATATATTCATAAGATAGAATCTTGATTTTTATTTTTAAAATCTGAAATACCATCCCATTTCTTTTTTTATATGTTTCATACATCAAGATATATTTTTGAAATTTGTAAATAGAACTGCCTTCATCTAGATATCATTTCAGAAATATTCTCTTTGTGAGTTTAAATGCTTTTTTAAAAAACTACTTGATTAACAAAAGATAACTTCAGTGGATATTTCAAATAAAATGCTTAATTTAAAAAAACCACAACAAAGATAAGACACTATGCTCATTTAAGGTGTGAGTCTTCATGCTGTATTCCATTTGGTTCAGAGTATAGTTTTCATGATTTATTGACAGCTTCTGTAGATGGCTTTTTATTTTCAACTCATCCCAACCCTGGTCAAACAATACAACCCTCCTGCTTTTTCAATATTTTCCTAATATCTCAGCTCATTTAATTCTATTGATCCACTGAAGAGTATAATGGCACTGAAACTGGAATTAATAGCACCTCCCTTTCCTAGTGCTAAGAGCTTTCCTATTGAGTCTGTGGACCATCACATGAAATCATAAAAGTAGACTAAAAAGTAGAGTGACCTTTATCAGCTACTGTTGTACTGTAAAATTCAGCAAACCTCAGAACATCATTTTCAATTTTATGGCACTGTTTTCTTAAATAATAAGAGAAGGGGGGGGGGGGGAAGGAACAACTGACCCCTGCTCAGCATTTACTTAAGCAGAATTGGCATTAATAGAGTATTCTGTCAAAAATTCAAGCTCAAGAAAATGTATGGCTTTGTCCACAGCAGCAGCTATCTTAGCCGATTGCACTGTCACTGCTTCACACAAAGCGCATTGCAACACCATTAGTGGCCATAAATAATGCACAAGCTCTTATGCAGTACTCAGCTAAGTGCATGGAAACCTTGGGCTCCTGTTGTCAGAAATTCAATGGATTAGTACCTAGATTTATTTTAAGTCTGTAAAGCACTTTGTTCTTGACAGCGTTCAAAGTAGAAAGACTGCTATCCTGAATGTGCATCTTAATACTGTCATTCCTGTCTTGTAAGAGTAGATGATATATGGGCTGCAATATTTCGTTTTAATATTTAAAGTTTTCATTGTGCAGATGCAAAGAAATATATTAATAGTTATCTGCTGTTACTTTATTGATCTAGAAAAGAACAAAGATAACCTGTAAAGTTTCACAGGGAGGTTAGTAAAATGGAGGCATTACAATTATTTACTATACACAAATTAGAAACATGATATATCATCTTCAGAAAATAAAGGCCTCTGAACATTGGATTTCTTCTTTCTGAATGAATATTCTATGTTTAGGGGGCTAATTTAAGCACACTTTAACCTAATTAGATGTTATTTACGTTATATTTCCTTCAAGTGCATGACACTATTGTTTCTTTTTTGAAGGCTGATTTTACATGGTTAATATTTTGCTGAGCAAGAAATATTCTAGATGTTACTTAGAATTGCTTCTTTATAACTCCAGAGGTTGAGGGCAGTTTCTGTCTACAGATAAGTTCAGAATTTGAGCCTGATAATCTTCTATGCATTGAAAGGATAAAAACACTCTTGTATAGATTAAAAACATTTTTCTATTGATACTGGAGATGTAATAGAAGTACAGAGATACCTCATGCAAAGGTCAATCTTTCTCAGATCTATGAAGACATAAAATCTTATTTCAAAATAATAACAGTTATCTTTTCATTCAGCCTACATGGTCCATGAATTTTAATACAATTTGTTGAAATGTCACTCAGTGAATTAACTATTCATTATCAAGCCCTCAGAATTTAAAGTTAAATATGTAACCAATGACTGTAATTACATACATTAAATGCATTTATTAAACTACATGCATGATGTCATGTCAAGCTATTCCTGTTTGACCATATCTGACTCCTTTAATAAAATATGATTTTTAAATACCAGTATATTAGACTCATGAAAACACATTTTATTCTACTTACAAAGTTCACTGTTGAATAAAAAGGACATATGTTTGTGTTTCATTATTTCAAAAGACAATCCATCAAACATACTGTTGTTGAGAAAATTGTGATTTGCTGCTCATAAAGACAATATGATGAAAAGGACAGCTGAAATTAGGTTTTGAAATATATTTAATATATACTTAAATGGAAATATCATATTCTTCAGAATAAAAAGGATTTAAAGAACTTTATATTCAGGAGATAAAGTCTTTAACCTAGCAAATTCTTTTACTCCAACTCAGTTAACAAAGCTAAAAGTTCAAGGACCAACAATTTGCATATTCTGATCAATAGGTGGCGCTTTTCCCCTTTCTGATAGGCTTGAATACTGAATTCTGGTAGACTACAACCTTTTATTAAGTGTTGTGAATTTTCAATACTACCTGTAAAATACCAAATACTTCAATGAGTCAAAAGTTAATTTTTAATCTTTACAAGTTTACAAGGATTTACATTATTGCAAGCTTTATAAAGTTATCTTTCGATACATCATCAAGTTTTGCTACCAATAATTGTATTTAAGAGAGAGCTCTCTGTTATTTTTACAATTCAGAGATTTAGAAAAGTGCGCTCAGCTTCTTTAATCTTTAAATTATTTCTTACTCATTCACAAAGAAAATTTCTGCAAAGCAGAATATAGAATATCTGAAACATAGGGCCTCTTAAAATATCTCTGTCATGATAAATGTATTTATAATTTTTAGGACATTTGTCCCAAAAATGAAAGCTGAATTTATATTATCATAAAATGTATCTTGAAAATACAGCTAAAATGGTAAACATAAGAAAGTCATCAAGAGATACACTGTAAGAGACACATCTTTATATTTTAATAGATTATGAGTTTGATTTATTTACATTGAGTATTATATAATTAAATCTAAAGATTATTTGCCATTTAAAGATTTTGTTAATGGTAGTTGATAGTTTTTGGAATTTGAAGCAAAGAAGAATTTATAAAAGTATTTCTTTCAGATAACTTTTACCTAAATTTATACTAAAAATCATGTGTCTAAATTGCTTTCTTTTCAATAAACCATCAAGTTACGTATAAATATACAGTAACTAGCTTATAATATTGGAGAAGGCAATGGCACCCCACTCCAGTACTCTTGCCCGGAAAATCCCACGGATGCAGGAGCCTGGAAGGCTGCAGTCCATGAGGTCGCTAAGAGTCGGACACGACTGAGCGAATTCACTTCCACTCTTCACTTTCATGCATTGGAGAAGGAAGTGGCAACCCACTCCAGTGTTCTTGCCTTGAGAATCCCAGGAATGGGGGAGCCTGGTGGGCTGCTGTCTATGGGGTCTCACAGAGTCGAACACGACTGAAACGACTTAGCAGCAGCAGCGGCTTATAATAGCTAGATAATGTATTATAGAAAAATAGTTTCACTTTTGTTATTTAAAATATGATCAGCTAGTGACAATTAGTTTAAGTTATGAGCAACATATTCAGTAGTGAATTTTTTTGATATACTTAAATAAGAAATTCTCACTTATAAAATATAGCTAGTCAGAAAATTAAGAAAAAGTTTTCATAGCCCTTGTATTCTAAGTAGTCTGACTCCTTTTTACATTATTAAATGAAAGCATATTCGTGTGAATTCCATAGCAAAATTTAAATTTTATTTTCCCCAGAATGTACAATGTGACACTCCTAAATACAGTGGAAAAAAGAAAAAGAAGAAAGGACACACACATTTTACAACTATTTTAGGTTTCTAACAGAATGGTTTAAGTTTTATCCTCAAATGAATGCTATCATAAAGAGACTGAAAACAGTTTTGCTTTTTGATAAATCCTCAGCTGTATTTCCTTCCTGAGCGTGACTGTTCCCAGATTCAAGGACAGTGAATGAGGACCAAACCACTTCCCTCCATCCACCTAAGTGTCCTTGGCTACTCTAGAGTTCTCTTATATCTCTATGTCTCAGCAACTTTCTCTTCCTCAAGGTAGTAGGAGTTAATATCAAATTCAAAACAAGTTTATCTGTATTTTCTTCTAGAATTTAGAGTCTTCTCTAGAAGATATTGCATTCTGGAATTGATGTTATTTTATGACAATGATGCAGGAAGTTTTGTTGATTTGAGGCACTATATTTTAGGTATCTTAATAAAGTTTCCTAGAGATTTTTGGGAGAAAAACATATCAGAATGTAGAGCACAGCTTTAGGAGGTTCATTATACACAGGCTAGATTTTAAATAGCATCATTTTTTTTCTGTATAATTATGGGTTGTTCTTATATAGCACTGGGCACTATAAAGTAATAGTTTAAGACAATTCAAGCAAAAATTCTATACTCTCCACATATAAAAGGATCAATGCTACACTGATAAATGAGAAGTATCAATAGTACAGGCTTAAACAGTCCTGAAGAGACAAAAACTGATATGATAGGCACAGAGCTGCATTATCAAGACAGCAATGATAAAGTACAACACTTAAGAGATTTTACTAACAGTTTAAGAGTTCTGGCACACTACAGGCTGTATAATGAGGCTTCTAAATGTTCAGCTCGCAGAACTTGCATTTGAAGAGATAAAATACTCTACAAACTCTATTTCATTAATCTTCACAATATCTCTGTGAAGAATTATGAACACCAATCAACAGATTACAGAGTGACAGCACTGAAATACTGAATGAATTGCCAGTCCTCTCAAAGAGAGACTTGAAAGTTCTCCTTACAGTGGAAGGGCTTGTTTGTTCTTTTTTTTTTTTTTTTGCAAGGTGGGGGACGGTGGTGCTGGAAGGTATTTTTCTATTTTTTCAACTGCTAGTTCTCTAAGACCAAGTTAACGTATGGTAAATCCTGTGAAGTAGCAACATATTATACCTTCTTGGGCAGAAGGAAAAGTAGAGAAGGTCTAACATTTCAGGATTTGGAATTTAAAAATAGGTTAAATCAATATTTTAATGTCAAAATACTTGAATACACAGAAGTGTGTCTTTTTAAAAAGGCACTGTGTGTTACTGTGACTCTTTACAAGGCCTATGCTATATTTTGCATTAATGCCAGATAAGATTTCAATCTTGCAGCAAATTAGTCATCATATTATTAAATACCCATTCAAGTGACTTCAACAGCACATGGTTTGTATTGTATTATTAACAGCTCTTCAAAGGCAGACAATATCATCACCATCAATAAATAGCTATTGACAACTTACTGTGTTTAACTTGAGTTTTTGAAAGATCATGTTGTTTCCGATTTGTTAAGCTAATCATTTATAGAATTTTTTCATGTTGACAAACCAAAGTCAAATCATATCCATAGGGCGAATACTAGTACAGGGGATTTAAAATATTTAAAAGGCATTTTAATACATGAATTTAAGAAATTATGCAACTGTTCATTTTCTAATAATAAATGCAAAAATGAGTATAGAGCAGTCAAAACTTAAGTGGGCTTCCCTGGTGGTTCAGGAGTAAAGAAACTACCTGCAAGGCAGAAGCTGTAGGAAATGCATGTATAATCCATGGGTGGGGAAGATGCCCTGGAGGTGAGCATGGCAACCCACTCCCATTCTTGCCTGGAGAATCCCATGGACAGAGGAGCCTGGTGGGCTACAATCCAAAGGTTCCCAGAGTCAGACATGGCTGGCTTTCTTTTTATTTTTTTTTTTTTATTTTGTATATTTAAAGTTTATTTAGATATACGTACATATTTTTATCATTATACCTATTTCTGTTGCTCTTCATCCCTTCCTCTATTTCTTTCTCTTAATCTTTTTTTTTTAATTTAATGAACTTTCTTTTTTTTTTTTTTTTTAGTCTCTCCAATACTTGTTATTTTGCATTTTATTTTTTTTTTTAATTTTTAGTTTTTTATTTTTTAAATTTTAAAATCTTTAATTCTTACCTGCATTCCCAAACATGAACCCCCCTCCCACCTCCCTCCCCAGAACATCTTTCTGGGTCATCCCCATGCACCAGCCCCAAGCATGTTGCATCCTGCGTCAGACATAGACTGGCGATTCAATTCACATGATAGTATACATGTTAGAATGTCATTCTCCCAAATCATCCCACCCTCTCCCTCTCCCTCTGAGTCCAAAAGTCCATTATACACATCTGTGTCTCTTTCCCTGTCTTGCATATAGGGTCATCATTGCCATCTTCCTAAATTCCATATATATGTGTTAGTATACTGTATTGGTGTTTTTCTTTCTGGCTTACTTCACTCTGTATAATTGGCTCCAGTTTCATCCATCTCATCAGAACTGATTCAAATGAATTCTTTTTAACGGCTGAGTAATACTCCATTGTGTATATGTACCACAGCTTTCTTATCCATTCATCTGCTGATGGACATCTAGGTTGTTTCCATGTCCTGGCTATTATAAACAGTGCTGCGATGAACATTGGGGTACATGTGTCTCTTTCAATTCTGGTTTCCTCGGTGTGTATGCCCAGAAGTGGGATTGCTGGGTCATAAGGTAGTTCTATTTGCAATTTTTTAAGGAATCTCCACACTGTTCTCCATAGTGGCTGTACTAGTTTGCATTCCCACCAACAGTGTAGGAGGGTTCCCTTTTCTCCACACCCTCTCCAGCATTTATTGCTTGCAGATTTTTGGATCGCAGCCATTCTGACTGGTGTGAAGTGGTACCTCATTGTGGTTTTGATTTGCATTTCTCTAATAATGAGTGATGTTGAGCATCTTTTTGGCTTTCTTTTTAAAAGCATTGTGGGAATGCATGTAAGAATTAAAGATTTTAAAATTTAAAAAATAAAAAACTAAAAATAAATAAATAAATAAATAAAAGCATTGTTGTTTATTTTAATTGGAGGATAATTACTTTACAATATTGTTATAGTTTTTGCCATACATCAATATGAATTGGCCATAGGTATACATGTATCCCCTCCGTCCTGAACCCCCTTCCACCTCCTTCCCACCCTATCCCTCCAGGTTGTCCCAGAGCTCTGGCTTTGGGTACACCGCATCATACATCAAACCTGCAGTGGTTATCTATTTTACATATGGTAATATATATGTTTCAGTGCGATTCTCCCAAATTATCCCACCCTCTCCTTCTCCTTCTTTGTTCAAAAGTCTGTTCTTTATGTTTGTGTCTCCTTTGCTGTTCTGTACTTAGTATTGTTGTTAACATCTTTCTAGATTCCATATATGTGTGTTAATATATGGTATCTGTCTTTCTCTCTCTGACTTCACTCTGTATAACAGGCTCTAGGTTCATCCACCTCACTCAGTTCAGTTCAGTTCAGTTGCTCGGTTGTGTCCGACTCTTTGCAACCACATGGACTGCAGCACGCCAGGCCTCCTTGTCCATCATCAACTTCCAGACTTTACCCAAACTCATGTCCACTGAGTTGGTGATGCCATCCAACCATCTCATCCTTTGTCACCCCTTCTCCTGCTGCCTTCAATCTTTCCCAGCATCAGGGTCTTTTCAAATGAGTCAATTCGCATCAGGTGGCCAAAGTATTGGAGTTTCAGCTTCAGCATCAGTCCCTCCAATAAATATACAGGACTGATTTCCTTTAGGATGAACTGGTTGGACCTCCTTTCAGTCCAATGGACTCTCAAGAGTCTTCTCCAACATCACAGTTGAAAAACATCATTTCTTCAGTGCTCAGCTTTCTTTATAGTCCAACTCTTAGATCCATACATGACTACTGGAAAAACCAAAGCTTTGACTAGACGGACATTTGCTGGCAAAGTAATAGCTCTGCTTTTTAATATGCTGTCTAGGTTGGTCATATTTTTTTTCCAAGGAGCAAGTGTCTTTTAATTTCATGGGTGCAGTCACCATCTGCAGTGATTTTGGAGTCCAAAAAAATAAAGTCTGTCACTTTATCCACTGTTTCTCTATCTATTTACTATGAAGTGATCGGACCAGATGTCATGATCTTAGCTTTTTGAATGTTTAGTTTTAAGCAGGCTTTTTCACTCTCCTCTTTCACTTTCATCAAGAGGCTCTTCAGTTTTTCTTCACTTTGTGCCATAAGGGTGGTGTCATCTGCATATTGGAGGTTATTGTTATTTCTCCTGGCAATCTTGATTCCAGCTTGTGCTTCATCCAGCCCAGCGTTTCTCATCATGTATTCTGCATATAAGTTAAATAAGCAGGGTGACAATATAAGCCTTGACATATTCCCTTTTCTATTTGGACCAGTCTGTTGTTCCATGTCCAGTTCTAACTGTTGCTTCCTGACCTGCATACAGATTTCTCAAGAGGCAGGTCAGGTGGTCTCGTATTCCCATCTCTCTCAGAATTTTCCACAGTTTATTGTGATCCACACAGTCAAAGGCTTTGGCATAGTCAATAATGCAAAAATAAATGTTTTCCTGGAACTCTCTTGCTTTTTCAATGATCCAACAAATGTTCCCAGTTTGATCTCTGGTTCCTCTGCCTTTTGTAAAACCAGCTGAACAACTGGAAGATCACAGTTCATGTACTGTTGGTTTGGATAATTTTGAGCATTACTTTACTAGCATGTGAGATTTACAATTATGCAGTAGTTTGAGTATTCTTTAGCAATGCCTTTCTTTGGGATTGGGATGAAAACGAACCTTTTCCAGTCCTGTGGCACTGCTGAGTTTTCCAATTTGCTGCCATATTGAGTGTAGCACTTGAACAGCATAATACTTTAGAATTTGAAATGGCTCAACTGGAATTCCATCACCTCCATTAGCTTTCTTCATAGTGATGCCTCCTAAGGCCCACTTGACTTCACATTCCAGGATGTCTGGCTCTAGGTGAGTGACTCACACCATTGTGGTTATCTGGGTCATGAAGATCTTCTGTGTATTCTTGCCAACTCTTCTTAATATCTTCTCCATCTGTTAGGTCCATGCAATTTCTGTCCTTTATTGTGTCCATCTTTGCATGAAATGTTTCCCTTGTATCTCTGATTTTCTTGAAGAGATCTCAGGTCTTTCCTATTCTATTGTTTTCCTCTGTTTATTTGCACTGATCAATGAGGAAATTTTTCTTATCTCTCTTTGCTACTCTTTGGAACTCTGCATTCAAATGAGTATGCCTTTCCTTTTTTCTTTGCTTTTCACTTATCTCCTTTTCACAGCTATTTGTAAGGCCTCCTCAGACAGCCATTTTGCTTTTTTGCATTTCTTTTTCTTAGGGATAGTCTTGATTCCTGTCTCCTGTACAATGTCATGAACCTCCATCTATAGTTCTTCAGGCACTCTGTCTATCAGATCTAATCCCCTGAATCTGTTTGTCACTTCCACTGTATAATCAGAAGGGATTTGATTTAGGTCATACCAGAATGGTCTAGTAGTTTTCCCCACTTTCTTTGATTTAAATCTGAATTTGGCAATAAGGAGTTCATGATCTGAACCACAGTCAATTCCAGGTCTTATTTTTGCTGACTATATAGAGCTTCTCTATCTTTGGCTGCAAATAATATAATTAATCTGATTTTGGTATTGACCATCTGCTGATATCCATGTTTAGAGTCTTCTCTTGTGTTGTGGAAGAGTATGTTTGCTATGACCAGTGCATTCTCTTGGCAAAACTCTATTAGCCTTTGCCCTGCTTCATTCTCTACTCTAAGGCCAAATTTGCCTGTTATTCCAGGTGTTTCTTGATTTTCTCTTTTGCATTCCAGTCCCCTATAAACAAAGGGACATCTTTTTGGGTGTTAGTTCTAGAAGGTCTTGTAGGTCTGCATAGATCCATTCAACTTCAGCTTTTTCAGCATTACTGCTCAGGGCATAAACTTGGATTATTATGATAGTGAATGGTCTGCCTTGGAAATGAACAGAGATCATTCTGTCATTTTTGAGATTGGATCCAAGTGCTGCATTTCAGACTCCTAGGACTGACTCAAATGCATTCCTTTTTATAGTTTAGCAATATTCCATTGTGTGTATGTACCACAACTTCCTTATCCATTCTTCTGCCAATGGACATCTAGGCTGCTTCCATGTCCCAGATATAGTAAAAGCTGCTGCAATAAACATGTGTTTTTTCACTTTTACTTTCCTCAGGGTATATGCTCAGAAATTCCTGGGATTTTTCAGTTGTATGATAGTTTCATTCCTAGTTTTTTAGGAATCTTTGTACTGTCCTCCATAGAGGTCACACCAGTCCACATTCCCACCAACAGTGCTAGCGTGTTCCTTTTTCTCCACATCTTCTCCTCTTACAAATTTGTAAATTTACAAATGTCTTGTTTGTAAATTATCTTTCAAATTGTAAAAAAACAAAAACAAACAAACAAACAAAAAAACCTCTCCCATTTCTCTTGATTGCTATTCACATAATTAAAAGGCTTAATTTGTTTTTTACTCTATATATTTTTTCTGCCAATTTTCTCCTTCTCCGCTATTACCATCCCATTCCAAGAAGGGTCGTTGTATGCATTTTTGCTGTTCTTTATACAATTCTATAATAGAGAACCATTCAAGTTGCAGTCTGTGAGAATGGTGCCACCTATAGGTGGAGCAATACAAAAACAGCACAGCAGCCATGCGTCCAAGTCAACATCCTCTCTCATCAGTACTACTGCAATCCTGATTTCATTTGCTTCCATTATTAGTTCCTCCAATCACTGTCTATACTGAAGCTAAAGTGATACTCTGAAAGTGACAGTGCACCATAGTATTTTCCTATTTGCTACTGCATTTCACGTACAATTAAAGTCCCTCACCTTTTTATTTGCTGTGTCCCTGACTTATGTTCACTAGCCATGGTTAACTCAATTCAAGTGTCCCCTCATCAAAGCAGCATTATCTGACCACTCACTTTTAATTCACAGCTCAGTTTTCTTCTGTTCATTCTATGTCTCTACAATAGGTTTGCTTTCTTTGTGGTACTATTTATAACTAACAATTAATCTTATATTTTTTCATTTGCTTTGGAATGAGTGAGTCTATCTTACTCTTTAAACACTAGACTTAAAGAAAAGAACAGGAAATAATTTTCTTGTGAGTAACTGACAATGCCTGGTACACTAGATAACTTCATCTGTATTTCTGAATGAATAAGTGAATGAATGCAATATTTAAAATTATGAATGTTAATATCATGCTCTATCACGGTATATTATAATTTTATGTATATTGAATAACAAAATTTGTTTCAACTAAAGAAGAAATTAAATTATTGCCATTGTAGGAATAGCAAAATTTAATAAGAATGAAAAAGGAACTATAAAGTAAAATATATGAAGTAATATAATTATTCTTTTATACATGCCATAGGAAATTCACCAGTTTTATCTGAACCTCAATTTTCTCATATGGAGAATGAAAAAAATAGAGCAAGTAATCATTAACATTTTTTTCAGTTACAAAACTTGATTCTATGATCTCAGGCAATTATTTTAAGTCTTTGTCCCAGTTTGCTCATAGATCTAATTCAGTTTTGCAATTCTCATACTATTGGCAAAAAGAATAACCAACAGAAGTAAAATGATTTGCATCCACTAAATTGTTATATGAGTATAATGGGTTACTAATGTTATTCTCTGGGTAACAGTAAATTCAGCCCATAGTGGAAGCCCATTTATGTTAATGAAACTCTCATTTATGTAGTCCCTCATGATTTACAGAATACTTTTGTATTTAACGCTGCTTCAATTCCCACATCCTATGAGACACAGCAAATGTTATTATCCCCATTACACAGATAACAAAACTAAGTTTCAGAAATGTTAGTCTCCTGCCCACAGTCATTCAGGCAGTGAAATGCTAGATCATGACTGGAACTCATGACTCTTTTTTGAGTCCATATCTAGAAATCTTTCTATTACAGTAGCAAAGTTCTAAACAACAGAACAGTTGATTCCTTTGAATGGCCACATTGAGATATTGAATTATGATATTGTATTCTCAGCCTACAAGGAACATGGTAGTCATATAAAGAATGAAATGCTATTATGATCTTACAAACTATAGATTACATTACAAAGAACTTTGAATCTAGTTCTAAATTTGCACCACAACAGGTATATGAATTCCTAAGGTCACTTAGTTTTCAAAACTATCATTTGCTAAAGTATTCTTCATGTTAGTAAAAATAAACTGAATCATACTTAATATAAAAAGTGCACATAACACCCTCTGTCAATTACTTAATCTCATTTTAAAAAATAGTTCTGTGTATTTGACACCTGTCAAAAATTTAGTTGACAGACTTCTTTTTTCAATCTATTACACCTTCTAAGAATCTAATCAATGTGTCCAATTTGCTATTCATAATTTGCATAGCATACTTATAGCTTTATTCCATATTTATCTTCTACTTTCTCATCACCAACTTTCAACATTCATCAGAAATATTAATGAAAATCCTATTACCTCAACCATACATTTGGGTATATAATAATGCCTTTATTAATGAAAAATTATAAACAATGTTAAGGAAGCTTTCTTAATTTGAAAAATTAACCAAAACAATAAAAATATGTATTTGATTTTACTGTTAATATTGTAATAATAATTGTACAAATTTACCACATACTCTACCTTAAAGAAGGAGAAGAATCTTTCATGATAATAAAAACACAACATTTCAGGGTTTATATCAGAGACAGATACACAATTTATGGGCCACTGGGCAAAAATGCATATGCCCAAGCCTTTGTTCAAAAAACAGGGGGAAAGTACCACACTTTTCCACAGTCTCTGTTCCTGCCTCTCTCCCTTCCTCTCTCCTTTCCTCCCTTAACTTGTCATGGTATTTTTTGCTATTTAATATTGTTCTAAGAAAGGGAAAATTAAAAATTTTAGCTATTAACATGAATTTTACCTTTCATCTTCATATTGGCCAATGGCAGTTTTAAGTGGAAATGTCAGAACATTTCACTCATACATGGAATTATTGAAATGTCCCAATTTTTATGTCGGCTCATTCCCAGAGGTATCTCAAGCTGAGCAAGAGACTGATGCAAGCCAGATGCAAGAGGTTTGGAAGGCAAAAGAGATGCTCCCCACCCCTGGATCCAACCACTACCTTTCCCCATGTGCCATTGTCTTACTTAACTTAAAAAACACCATTTCTAGATAAAGTTGCTGAACATTTCAAGATGTAAATGCAGAACATTAAACCCTAGGCATGAAGTCCTTTTACTCAACTGTTCTGGTTGCAGGCCCATGAAGTTGCCTTGGTTCTTATGCTCAGTGAGTACATAGGTACTGTCATTCCAACAGAAAATATTCCAACAAAGGAAAATATTATGACACAGTGAGATTTAATAACAGGCCTGAGGTCTCAGACTAGTTACTAATATTCTCAGAGGATTATTTTCATCTCAAATATGAGCAGTGTCTATGTACATGAATTATTACATTAGATTTAGCTGAAATACCTTTGACAAATTTTTGTATTTGTAGTATATTGCACATGCCCACTATCTCCTCTTTCAGTTCAGTTTAGTTCAGTTGTTCAGTTGTGTCCAACTCTTTGTGACCCCACGAATTGCAGCACGCCAGGCCTCCCTGTCCATCATCAACTCCTGGAATTCACCCAAACTCATGTCCATCGAGTTGTTGATGCCATCCAGCCATCTCATCCTCCATCGTCCCCTTTTCCTCTGGCCTCCAATCCCTCCCAGCATCAGAGTCTTTTCCAATGAGTCAACTCTTCGCATGAGGTGGCCAAAGTATTGGAGCTTCAGCTTTAGCATTAGTCCTTCTAAAGAACACCCAGGACTGATCTCTATTAGGTTGGACTGGTTGGATCTCCTTGCAGTCCAAGGGACTCGCAAGAGTCTTCTCCAACACCACAGTTCAAAAGCATCAATTCTTTGGCACTCAGCCTTCTTCACAGTCCAACTCTCATATCCGTACATGACCACTGGAAAAACCATAGCCTTGACTAGATGGACCTTTGTTGGCAAAGTAATGTCTCTGCTTTTTAATATGCTGTCTAGGTTGGTCATAACTTTCCTTGCAAGGAGTAAGCGTCTTTTAATTTCATGGCTGCAGTCACCATCTGCAGTGATTTTGGAGCCCCTCAAAATAAAATCTGACACTGTTTCCACTGTTTCCCCATCTATTTCCCATGAGGTGATGGACCAGATGCTTCCTTTTTAAGTATAAGCAAATTTGCACATAAATTTGAATCAGTTCAGTTCAGTTCAGTCGCTCAGTTGTGTCTGACTCTTTGCGACCCCATGAATCACAGCACGCCAAGCCTCCCTGTCCATCACCAACTCCCAGAGTTCACTCAGACTCATGTTCATCGAGTCAGTGATGCCATCCAGGCATCTCATCCTCGGTCGTCCTCTTCTGCTCCTGCCCCCAATCCCTCCCAGCATCAAAGTCTTTTCCAGTGAGTCAACTCTTCGCATGAGGTGGCCAAAGTACTGGAGTTCCAGCTTTAGCATCAGTCCTTCCAGTGAACACCCAGGACTGATCTCCTTTAGGGTGGACACCTTGGATCTCCTTGCAGTCCAAGGGACTCTCAAGAGTCTTCTCCAACACCACAGTTCAAAAGCATCAATTCTTCGGCGCTCAGCCTTCTTCACAGTCCAACTCTCACATCCATACATGGCTACTCAAAAAAACATAGCCTTGACTAGATGGACCTTAGTCAGCAAAGTAATGTCTCTGCTTTTGAAATTACTGTCTAGGTTGGTCATAACTTTTCTTCCAAGGAGTAAACGTCTTTTCATTTCATGGCTGCAATCACCATCTGCAGTGATTCTGGAGCCCCAAACAATAAAGTCTGACACTGTTTCCATTGTTTCCCCATCTATTTCCCATGGAGTAATGGGACTGGATGCCATGATCTTCGTTTTCTGAATCTTGAGCTTTAAACCAACTTTTTCACTCTCCTCTTTCACTTTCATAAAGAAGCTTTTTAGTTCCGCTTCAATTTCTGTCATAAGGGTGGTGTCATCTGCATATCTGAGGTTATTGATATTTCTCCCGGCAATCTTGATTCCAGCTTCTGTTTCTTCCAACCCAGCGTTTCTCATGATGTACTCTGCATAGAAGTTAAACAAGCAGGGTGACAATATACAGCCTTGACGTACTCCTTTTCCTATTTGGAACCAGTCTGTTGTTCCATGTCCAGTTCTAACTATAAATATATATAAATCTATAAATACACAGTAAGTATACATATGTATAAATGCTGTTGTTGTTTAGTGGTGTTGTTGTTTAGTCATGTCTGACTCTTTTGTGACTCCATGGACTGTAGCCCACCAGGCTCCTCTCTCCATGGGATTTTCTAAGCAAGAGTACTGGACTAGGTTACCATTTCCTTCTCCAGAGGACTTTCCTGACCCAGGAATCAAACCGGTATACCCTGAATTGTCAGGCAGATTCTTTACCACTGAGCCACCAGGGAAGCCCATATGTGTTTTTATATACAAACATTTGTACACATATACTGGAGAAGGCAATGGCACCCCACTCCAGTACTCTTGCCTAGAAAATACCATGGATGGAGGAACCTGGCAGGCTGCAGTTCATGGGGTTCCTAGGAGTCAGACATGATTGAGCGACTTCACTTTCACTTTTCACTTTCCTGCATTGGAGAAGGAAATGGCATCCCACTCCAGTGTTCTTGCCTGGAGAATCCCAGGGATGGGGGAGCCTGTTGGCCTCTGTGTATGGGGTCGCACAGAATCAGACACGACTGAAGTGACTTGGCAGCAGCAGCATACACATATACACTGGAAATTATCCTGTAATGAATTTGTTAGACGCCTTCACAACTTATTTGTAAATTTCACTCTTGTAAATATATTGACTGAGAATAAAAGTTAGCCATTTAGAAGAGTATATTTGCCTTCAAAGACATCTTTTTATTTTAGGTCTGTCTATAGTTTGTGCACTATGTTTCTATTGCAACTAAATAATATAATGATCAAATTTAAAGTTTTAAATATTTAAATCTTTAAGCCTCTGTCATCTTTCTTCCTGACCATTTAATATTATATAGCCTTCACATTGTTATATTTCAGGGTATGGTAAAATTTGGATATGTATGCATTCATATATTTAAAAATATATCTACTTTTACCACAGTTAAATAATGTACATATTCATTTTAATAAATTTAAATTTTTGACATGTGTGTATAATGAGGAAACAAGAAACATTTTTATTTTAGTTATGATTCATATCTGGAACAGATATATTCAATGATATATGTTTTAATAATTTTTATGTTGGGACAAGAATTAAGCATTCAAAGGAAAGTGTTCAATGATTTAAGATAAGAACTGAAATTTACATTATTGTACTTAAAAAGTAAACTTGGATATCTATGAAACTTTAGAAAATGCAGACTTTAGTATGAAATAAATTCAAATAGCTGGAGGAAATAAATATATTTCATGTATTAAAAAAATAAAAACAATAACAGAAAACTATCTTACAGCCTTTGTTTTGCAACTTCACCATCTTAGACCAAATGTGTCCCACAGTGGACTTGTTTTGTTGAAGTTCTCAGTTAAGGATATGCTTTATTTGTGTAAATGAGTTGTTTTGGGGGAGATTCCTAATGGAATTCAGTCTTGTACTGCATAACACATCTGAGGATCTGTGTTATTTCTACATTAAAATACACACTATCATGTCTAATTGCTTAATTATATTCTGACACTAAAATGTGGAGAGGAACAGGACCTATTCAGTACATTCCTGCTAATGTCAGGAATCTCATTTAGAAGTTAACACACCCTTCAATTCTGCAAGAATGAAATGTGTTCTGCTAATAAAGACTAAAAAAAATGTTTAATACAATTCATGCATGAATATATCGTATTGATTCAGGATATTTTGTCAAGAAAATGAATAAAAATAAAATGTTTCATTTTTCAAGAAGAAAACATATGAGTTTCAGCTTAAACAGAATTGTTTTGTCAATATATTCTGCATAAGTTTCCATTGAGAAATACAGACAGATTCCATAATGTTTAAAACCTAGACTCAAGGTTATTGAGGAAATTATACATATAGAATTGAAAAAGAAATAAAAGATGATACAAAAACTAAAAAAGCTAATTTGAGAAGAGAAAGACAATAAGTCACTTGAAAAGTATTGCATTTTAAAATACTTTGTTCATTTTGTCTGTAATAAAATGATGCATATATTGGAAGTATCATATTTTCCTCTAAATTTGAAAATCTCTATCAGTAACAAAACTCATATCTTGTCAGTTGTCACAGCTCCCTGTTTTGACTGAAATACCCTAAGCCATTTACTATCTGACCTTAACAACTTTAGTCTCTTTCTGAGTGAGTGAATGAATGAGTGAAAGTTGGTCAGTCATGTCCAACTCTTTGCAACCCCATGGAATAGTCCATGGAATTCTCCAGCCCATGATATTGGAGTGTGTAGCCTTTCCCTTATCCAGGGGATCTTCCCAACCTAGGGACCGAACCCAGGTTTTCCACATTGCAGGCAGATTCTTTATCAGCTGAGCCACCAAGGAAGCCCTTAGTCTCTTTCTAGATCTCCCAATTACTTTAAAAGTAAGTGTCAAGAATATCTTCAGTGAAGCAACATATGTGCAATATTTTGCAAATACTTTGTTAAAAATCATATGCCTGGATTTTCTGTGAGACAAAATGGTATAGAAAATAAATTTTGTAAATCCTTTTACTGAGAGAACCTCAGTGGTTACTAGTTGTCCTTTTTAAGTATGTGGCCATCTTCCTTTGTTTTCTGAGGCTATTCTCACCTAAGAAAAGGGAAATGGTACATTATACGACTATCCAGAGGCAAACTAACACTGCTAATTAATATTTTTCAAATTCTCCCTATGTCACTATGTTGCAGGTATCATTAAAAGCTCCATTGTACATATACAGATACAGCTTTAAACCAATTAAGCCAATAGTCCAGTGGTGCCTAACTAGTAAATGAAAAACTAAGAGGGAAAATTGAGATGGATCTGATTTCTAAACACCAGATTTCAAAATTCATTTTCCAACTGTTTACTGCTTTATCATCTCTATCTTCTAACCTTCTAATTGGTTTCTAGAGAGATTTATTACAGACATTTTAGATACATAAAAGGTATGTATCAAGAATACATACCTCGCATGAAACACAGAAAATGTTATTATCCCCATTACACAGATAACAAAACTAAGTTTCAGTAATGTTTGTCTCCTATTCATAGTCAGATAGTTAGATTCTAGAAGATGATTTGAACTCATGATACTTTTGAGCCCATTTCTAGAAGTGGCTTAGATATCCAGACAATTTTTAGTCCATATCTATCTATGATTCTGTCTCAGATAACTTTTCATTCTTACATCGTTTTCTTTACTTGAGTTTCTCTCCCATGCCATTTCAAGAATTACATGTTTTTTAATATTATAAGTTTATTTTCAAAGATAGTGTTATCACCTTTGTCTTACTCTCTTCACTGCTATGTATGGCCACATGCAAAGAACATGTTATGTAACAACTATATAGAAATAGACACAAAAAACATAGGTAAGAATGCATGTATAAATATACATATATTTGTTTCATTTATTTGCATTTATGTAATTTCAGTTCAGTTCAGTTCAGTTCAATCACTCAGTTGTGTCCTAGTCTTTGCAAACCCATGAACCGCAGCATGCCAGGCCTCCCTGTCCATCATCAAATCTTGGAGTTTAACCAAACTCATGTTCATCGAGTCAGTGATGCCATCCAACCATCTCATTCTCTGTTGTCCCCTTCTCCTCCTGCCCTCATCTTTCCCAGGATCAGAGTCTTTTCAAATGAGTCAGCTCTTCGGGTCAGGTGGCCAAAATATTGGAGTTTCAGCTTCAACATCAGTCCTTCCAATGAATACCTAGGACTGATCTCCTTTAGAATGCACTGGTTGGATCTCCTTGCAGTCCAAGGAATTCTGAAGAGTCTTCTCCAACATCAATTATTTTATGCTCAGCTTTCTTTATAGTCCAATTCTCACATCCATACATGACTACTGGGAAAATATACCCTTGACTAGACAGACCTTTGTTGGTGAAGTAATGTCTCTGCTTTTTAATATGCTGTCTAGGTTGGTCATAACTTTCTTTCTAAAGATTAAGCGTCCTTTAATTTCATGGCTGCGATAACCATCTGCTGTGATTTTGGAGCTCAAAAAAATAAAGTCACCCACTGTTTTTTTTTTTGTTTGTTTTTGTTTTTTTTTTAGTCACCCGCTGTTTCCACTGTTTCCTCATCTATTTGCCATGAAGTGATGGGACCAGATGTCATGATCTTTGTTTTCTGAATGCTGATCTTTAAGCCAGCTATTTCACTCCCCTCTTTCACTTTCATCAAGAGGCTTTTTAGTTCTTTACTTTCTGCCATAAAGGAGATGTCATCTGCATATCTGAAGTTATTGATATTTCCCCCGGTAATCTTGATTCCAGCTTGTGCTTCATCCAGTCCAGGATTTCTCATGATGTACTGTGCATATAAGTTAAATAAGCAGGGTGACAATATACAGCCTTGACGTACTCCTTTTCCTATTTGGAACCAGTCTGGTGTTCCATATCCAGTTCTAACTTGCTTCTTGATCTGCGTACAGATTTCTCAAGAGGGAGATCAGGTGGCCTGGTACTCCCATCTCTTTCAGAATTTTACACAGTTTATTGTGATCCACACAGTCAAAGGTTTGGGCATAATCAGTAAAGCAGAAACAGAAGTTTTTCTGGAACTCTCTTGCTTTTTCCATGATTCAGCAAATGTTGACAATTTGATCTCTGGTTCCTCTGCCTTTTCTAAAACCAGCTTGAACATCTGCAAGTTCATGGTTCACGTATTTCTGAAGCCTGGCTTGGAGAATTCTGAGCATTACTTTACTAGCATGTGAGATGAGTGCAATTGTGTGGTAATTTCAACGTTCTTTGGCATTGCCCTTCTTTGTTATTGGAATGAAAACTGACCTTTTCCAGTCTTCTGGGCACTGCTGACTTTTCCAAATTTGCTGACATATTGAGTACAGCACATGAAAAGCATCATCTTTTGGGATTTGAAATAGCTCAACTAGAGTTCCATCACCTCTACCTGCCTTGTTTGTAGTGATGCTTCCTAAGCTCACTTGACTTCACATTCCAGGAAGTCTGGCTCTTGGTGAGTTATCACACAATCATGATATCTGAGTTGTAAAGATCTTTTTTGTACAATCCTTCTGTGTATTCTTGCCATCTCTTCTTAATATCTTCTTCTTCTGTTAGGTCCATACCATTTCTGTCCTTTATTGAGCCCATAAAATATTCCGTTGGTATCTCTAATTTTCTTGAAGGGTTCTCTAGTCCTTCCCGTTATATTGTTTTTCTCTATTTCTTTGCATTGATTGCTAAAGAAGGCTTTTTATCTCTCATTGCTATTCTTTGGAACTCTGCATTCAAATGGGTATATCTTTCCTTTTCTCCTTTGCTTTTTGCTTCTCTTCTTTTCACAGCTATTCGTAAGGCCTCCTCACACAGCCATTTTGGTTTTTTTTGCATTTCTTTTTCTTGAGGATAATCTTGATCCCTGTCTCCTATGCTATGTAACGAACCTCTGTCCATAGTTCATCAGGCACTCTGTCTTTCAGATCTAGTCCCTTAAATCTACTTCTCACTTCTACTGTATAATCAGAAGGGATTTGATTTAGGTCATACCTGAATGGTCTAGTGGTTTTTCCCACTTTCTTCAATTTATGTCTGAATTTGGCAATAAGGTATTCATAATCTGAGCCACAGTCAGCTCCTGGTCTTGTTTTTGCTGACTATATAGAGTTTCTCCATCTTTGGCTGCAAAGAATATAATCAATCTGATTTCAGTGTTGACCATCTGGTGGTGTCCCTGTGTAGAGTCCTCTCTTGTGTTGTGGAAGAGGATGTTTGCTATGACCAATGGGTTCTCTTGGCAAACCTCCTTTAGCCTTTGCCCTGCTTCATTCTGTATTCCAAGGCCAAATTTGCCTGTTACTCCAGGTGTTTTTTGACTTTCTACTTTTGCATTCCAGTCCCCTATGATGAAAAGGACATCTTTTTTGGGTGTTAGTTATAAAAGGTCTTGTAGGTCTTCATAGAACTGTTCAACTTCAGCTTCTTCAACATTACTGGTCAAAGTGTAAACTTGGATTACTGTGATATTGAATGAATTGGCTTGGAAATGAACATTTTGCCATTTTTGAGATTGCATCCAAGTACTGAATTTCATACTCTTTTGTTGACTATTATGGCTACTCCATTTCTTTTAAGGGATTCCTGCTCACAGTAGTAGATATACTGGTCATCTGAGTTAAATTCACCCATTCCAGTCCATCTTAGTTCACTGATTCCTGGAATGTTGATGTTCAATCTTGCCATCTCTTGTTGACCACTTCCAATTTGCCTTGAGTAATGGACGAGGTTCCTATGCAATATTGCTCTGTACAGCATCAGACTTTGCTTCTATCACCAGTCACATCCACAACTGGGTGTTGTTTTTGCTTTGCAATGATGCAATTTATGTACATTTGTAATTATGTACAAAATTATGCAATTTATGTTTTTTCAAATGTGTATTGAATATATGTATGCATGTTTTTACATATACACACCGTCCTCATGGCACTTCATAAATGTTCTGCTTTTTGAATCATTATTACATAAGAGATTTGTATGCCTGAAAATAGTTGAGCTTTAATCTATATATTTTGTGCTTCAGAATTAGTAGTAAAAACTATTGTTTATTTGCTTATTACTATTTTTGTTGTTGTTGATTAGTCACTAAGTTGCGTCCAACTCTTTTGAGAACCCATTAACTGTAGCCCCAGGCAAGGATACTGGAGTGGGTTGCCATTTCCTGCTCCAGTTATTACTAGTATTAAAGCTTTAAACAGTTAAATAAAGTCTTAATGATCTTCGAGTGTAAATGGAATTGCTCCATACCATCTGTTTAACAAAAATTTGCAAGATCCATGGTAATTCTTTTTAAGAACTTTTTAATTATAAAACACATACTTTCCTTTCTATAAAAACTCTATAAGAAATCAATGACATATTCAACTACATAAAAACATATGTGACATATATAAAGACATACCTTATCTTATCTAAGGAAACTCATTTTCTGAGATCTTACATATGCAATACACTGAGGATGCTTGAATTATAAATGTGTGTGTGTTAGTTGCTCAGTCTGAATAATAAATGCATATGTTTAAATATTATATGCATGTTTATCCTTCTATAAATGAAATGATCTTAAGATTGTATAGAATTCTAGTCCCATTTTCTTCCCTGCTGAAAGAAATTTTAGAATGTACATCAAATGAATTTTTTTCAAAGTGAAACAATATATATTTTTGAGTTAAAAGGTTTCTTAGTAAAAATGTCCAATATCATATCACTGTGTCAAATAGGAACAAAGTTACACCAACTAATCCAGGAGTTTCAGTAATATGTTGCTGTTTAGTTGCTAAATCCTGTTTGTCTCTTTTGCAACCTCAGCGACTGTAGCCCACCAGGCACCTCTGTCCGTGGACTTTCCCAGGCAAGAATACTGGAGTGGGTAGTCATTTCCTTCTCCAGGGGATCTTCCTATCCAGGGATTGAACTTGTGTCTTCTGCATTTCAGGCAGATTCTTTGTTGCTGAGTCACTAATAATATAATTAACATCTATTTACATAGCCACAGTTTCTATTTCACTAGTGGTGAACTAGTGAAAGAAAACACATTCTATACTTTTTAAGCTTTCCAAACAGAGATATAACATTGATAGATTTTTGGTTCTTCCTTATTAAATATTAACTTTGGAGCTAACTGAGGGTTTGTTGATCAGCTCTAAATCTTCATTGATAGTTTAAAGTATAAATATTTTCAGCTTAAATTGAAAGAAAAAATAAAGATCTGTCTCCACATAAAGCCATATTTTACATTGATGATGGCATGCTGCAGTCCATGGGATCACAAAGAATTGGACATGACTGAGGGCCTGAACAACAACAATTACTAATTCTATACATAGCAACCATAAAATGTAATTGTAATATTGTATTTATTGTGTCCTACTGTTATTAGAAAGTTTTTAAAGAAGAAAAGAGTAAAAATAGATGAAAAAACTTATTTTTAAAATACAAAAATAATTTGTCATTGCTGTAGACAATGCTTGGGTTCCCCTCAAATTTTATATTGAAATCTAATCCCCAGTGTAATGGTATTTTGAAGTAGGGCCTTTGGGAGGTTAACTAAATCAGTCATAATGAATGGGATTAATGCCTTCGAAAGGAAATTCCTTCCTAAGAGTTTCTCTTTCTGAGGTAGATTTCTATCACCTCTTCTACAGCCACTTATGAACTAAGAAAGAAAACAGTAACCTATGAACTAAGAAGCAGATTCTCACCAGACACTGAATCTGCTAGCTCCTTTGTTTGGGGCTTCCCAATCTCTAGAACTATGAGAAATAAATTATTGTTCCTAAGACACTTTCACACATTGGAGAAGGAAATGGCAACCCATTCCAGTGTTCTTGTCTGGAGAATCCCAGGGATGGGGGAGTCTGGTGGGCTGCCATCTATGTGGCGTAGAGTCGGACATGACTGAAGCGACTTAGCAGCAAGACACCCAGTCTATGGTACTCTGTAATTACAGCTTGAATGGAATAAGACATAAATTGATTCTGAGAAGTAGGAGTGTTGCTATAATAAACACCTAAACATATGGGAGCTGCTTTGGAACTGGGTGATGAGTAGAGGCTGGAAAATTTTGAGATGCGTCTTTTAAAAGGCTACATTGCCCTGAATGGACCACTGTGGGTAATTTCTGATAAGAGCTCAGACAGAAAAATGGGGAATTGTAGAGAATATACCTAAGTATTCATGAATGGAATGTTGGTAGATATGTGGGTGGCAACCTGAAATGGAAATTAGGAACATCCTATTAGAAACTAGAGGAAACATGGAATTGGGACCTTGCAATACTGTGGCAAAGAACTTAACTGGATTTCTCTAATGTTAACTCTTTATTCCTCTTATAACTTCTACTCAAGTCACCCATGACTTTGCAGACTGATAAAAAAAAGCTCTTTTCCTATGTTTTAGTAGCATTCATCACATTGTCATGTACTACTAATCTGTTTCATGCTCCATTTCCACTAGATTGTAAATTACTTAGATCAAAACCCAAGATTAAGAAGAATGCTGTTATTGTTGTCACTAAGTTGTGTCTAACTCTTTGTGACTCCATGAACTGCAGCATACTAGGCTTCCTTATCCTTCATTATCTCCTGGAGTTTGTTCAAACTCATGTCCATTGAGTTGGTGATGCTATCTAAACATCTTATCCTCTGCTGTCCCCTTCTTTTGCCCTCAATCTTCCCCAGCATCTGGGTCTTTTCCAACGAGTTAATTCTTCTCATCAGTTGGCCAACATAATGGAGCTTAGACTTAGCATCTGTCCTTCCAATGAATATTCAGGGTTAACTTCCCTTAGGATCAACTGGTTTGATCTCCTTGTAGTCCAAGAGACTCTCAAGTCTTCTCCAGCACCACAGGTTGAAAGTGTCAGTTCTTTGGCGCTCAGCTTCTTTATGGTTCAACTCTCACATACATACATGACTATCAGAAAAAAACATAGCTTTGACTATTTATTTGATAAAATTATGCAAATATACTTTTCAATACCCTTCAAAATTCTTGATTTATTCAAAACATTTTCCCCCAGTACTAATTAACTGTAAAAACTATATAAATTATAGATAGTCATGTAAAATTTTTTAAACTTACATAAATAGGCTATCTGATGGCTTTTAGAAATGTTGTTGAACAGAAAATTTTACTAATATTAGATATGTATGAATTTCTAACTATTCTATGGGCTGTTGTAAACATGTAAGGCAAGTGATGTTTAAATTTAAAAAAAAAGAGAAAGAAAGAAAACTATAGAGTTTGTTTTCAATTGTCTCTGTCTTTTTTTCATATAAAATATAATTACTGAACATTTAAAGTTTTTGAAAATATTAACCAAATTGTCTTAAAAAATGTGAACAATGTTAATAGGCATCCAACCAACATTCCTGATGTGATGAATTTTCACTATTCTAACTTTTTACTTCACTAAACATGATGATGACTCTTCAAAAAAAAAAAACCAACAAACAAAGAAATCTGCCGCCAGTAAATAAGTATTTTTTACAGCCTTTGAGAAGAAAGACAAAAGTATGCCTTGATAATTACAAATGTGATTACTAAGAAAAATGAGCCAATAGAGCTCAAAAATGTGCTTGAAAAATGAACAAACTCATCACTGGTATTTCTTAAGAGATTGTTGGTATCCCTGGAAAGTAACACTGTAAATAAACAAACAAAAAGACCACTGTGCTTTCATTTCTTATCACAAATGTTAAATGCATAATTTCTTAAAATTTTCTTACAAAATGCTTTTGGTATTGTTTTAGATTCACAAAAGAATGTTTGTGTCTTACTTGAGTCACTGATATAGATTTATCATTATTACTATTCTTTGGGAAAATGTCAAATGCTATTTGGATCAATTTCCTTTTTTATTGAGAAATTTTTGTTCTCTTCAATCCTAAAAAACATTATTATCCATATTCTCCTTCTTTCTTTGCCTGTCTCCTCCTTGTCTCTCTCTACATATGACTATGCTTGACAGAATAAGTACAAGTAAAAAAATTTTGAACAGAAATATCATTGAAGGGTAATAATACTAGATTCCTAAAATATTGTGTAAATTTTACCAATTCTATATTCACCTTTAATTTCATGAACCCTTGGGAAATTCCCTTTGATTTTATGGGAACTGCATATGAACTCATTATCTAAATCTGATTCAAAAACTATTTCTAAAATCAAATATCTAAAGAGAAGCCAAAAATTATTCATACACCATGAAGAAAAAAAATAAAAATTAAATCTAAGGTGACTTCAATGTGAGCCAAATAATATAATGAACCTATAAAATGCTTAGTGAAATGCAGTCAGGCTTGTAGATGTGTTTACCAAAAAGGAATGCTCTGCTTTCATATTTATTATTATCATTCGCTGATTTAAAACTCTTATATACTGAGACTCAGTAAACATTTTTAATTTACATAAACCACAGCATAAAAAAATGTAATATAAGAATAAATTTGAAAAGCAGTAGTTTATTGCACCAGCCTCAGCAATTACAAAAAGAGAGAGATGTTATTGAGGCTAAGGAATATTTAATAAAGAATATTATCAATATATATTTCCTTAAGAGTTAATAATACTGCAGTGGGATTCATAAATGCCATCTACCTTCATTTCATTGCTTGAAATCAATGAACTGAATCATCAGAGTAAAATTTCAATGACATATTTAAGGGACAAAAAAAGCATCATTTTTTTTACTTCTATTAAGTTGAAAGGGAAACGGAGAGTCTAGTTTACTTGTAAGGAGTTTGTTCTGAGTAAGATTTTACTTTTCAGACCGCTGGACTAATGATTAACGTCACATACCGTACATCTTCGTCTAGAAACTATGGTGTCTATTAAATGTAATTACCTTTCCCCATGGCTTTAAATTGACGGCAGATTCAAAATGAAGGTGGCTTCTATTAAATTTAATTACTTCCCCCTGAAGCTTACTTGGCAAAACTGTGACTAGTAATGAAAGTGGATTCTATAAAAGAGCTGCATGGTCAAGGTGTGGTTATTAAATTAGTACTGTTGCTAATGAAAAAATGTGAAACAATACATGAAATAGGATATTTTATCACTCATGTATTTTTGTGATGACTGATTCAGTTCTCAGTTTTTTACTCACAGGTTTCAACATTCAACCAATAAATTATAACATATTGGATTTTATTGGGATGTGTTCAGTCTTCAGTTGTAACCGACTCTTTGTGACTCCATGGACTGTAGCCCACTAGGATCCTCTGACAATGGGATTTCCCAGACAAGAATACTAGAGTGGGTTGCCATTTCCTCCTCCAGGGGATTTTCCTGATTCAGGGATTGAACCCGCATATGCTGAGTCTCCTGCCTTGGCTGGCAGATTCTTTACCACTGCACCACCTGGGAATCCCTATAACATAATAGTTGATTATATTAATAATTAAAGAAGGAAATCCATATGGAGGTCAAGAAGTTAGAAATAAACATGGAAGAATGGACTGGTTCAAAATTGGGAAATGAGTATGTCAAGGCTGTATTGCCACTCTGCTTATTTAACTTACATGCACAGTACATCATGCAAAATGCAGGGCTGGATGAATCACTGTCTGGAATCAAGATTGCCAGGAAAAATATCAATAATCTCAGATATGCAAATGACAATACCTTTATGGCAGAAAACAAAGAAGAACTAAAGAGCCTCTTGACAAAAGCGAAAAAGCTGGCTTAAAACTCAACATTCAAAAAATTAACATCATGGCGTTCTGTCTCATCACTTCATGGCATATAGATGAGGAAAAAATGGAAACACTGACAGACTTCATTTCGGCCCCAAAATCATTGCAGACAGTGCCTGCAGCCATGAAATTAAAAGACACTTGCTTCTTGGAAGAAAAGCAATGACCAACCTAGACAGCATATTGAAAAGCAAAGACATCACTTTGCCAACAAAGGTTTCTGTAGTCAAAGTTATGGTTTTTCTAGTAGTCATGTATGGATGTGAGAGTTGGACCATTAAGAAGGCTGAGTGCTGAAGAATCGATGCTTTTGAACTGTAATCTTAGAGAAAACTCTTGTGATTCGCTTGGATTGCAAGGAAATCAAATCAGTCTATCCTAAAGGAAATCAGTCCTGAATATTCACTGGAAGGACTGATGCTGAAGCTGAAACTCCAATACTTTGGCCACCTGATGTGAAGAACTGACTTGCTTGAAAAGACCCTGATGCTGGAAAAGATTGAGGGCAGGAGGAGAAGGGGACGATAGAGGATGAGATGGTTGGATGGCAACACCGACTCAATGGACACATGAAGTGGAGTCACTCAGTCATGTCTGACTCTGCGACCTTGTGGACTGTTGCCTACCAGGCTCCTCCGTCCATGGGATTTTCCAAGCAATTTGAGGAAACTCTAAGAAATAGTGAAAGAAATGGAAGCCTGATATGTTGCAGTCCATGGAGTCACAAGGAGATAGACACAACTGAGCAACTCAACAACAACCAAGGAGAGGAAAAGGCAAAGAATTAGAAAAGCAAATCCTATTCTCACTGGATATGTATTTAATTCTTTCTTGCTCATCTGATTCATCTGAAAGATAGATCTAAGAATATATCTTATCTATATGAGGTTAATATTAAGAAAATTAGAGGAACATGTATTATCTATTACTGCTCTGCAAATAACCTTGACGTTAAAAAAAACTGTCATTTTTGCACTAGTTTATTTTAGGTAATCATTTTTTGGAATCTATATCTATTTCTCAATTTCTCATATATGCATTCATAATTCAATATCAAATTTATTATATGTTCACAATGTGCTAGCCATATGTGAGAGGTATAAACATACAATATCTATAGGATCCTTTATTCAAAAGAGAGTGATACAAAGATAAAAGACAATAGATATTTTGTTACTATGGGAAGAACCTGCAAAGGCTTTTGAGCAGCTCTCCTGACCCTTGGGAAATATTCACCCCTTCCCTCATCGTTTGATAGAAATGTACTCTGGCCAAACTTAACATCTATTCACTGAATCAGTCACGGCACAGGCACAAAACTTCTCAGAATTTTTGTGGTAGGGAGATAATAACTTCCATCCTTCTCCCTGGGAATGAGGGATGCTCTGAGAATCAGAGAATGGCAACCATTCATTCAAGCGAATCTGGTAGTTAATTCTCCCATTTTAGTCACACAAATATGTTTTATACTATGTTATACTTTTAAACCTGGAGGGAAGCATGGCAACCCACTCCAATATTCTTGCCTGGAGCATCCCCATGGATGCTGGGAGGCTAGAGTCCCTGGGGTCGCAAAGAGCCAAACAAAACTGAGCGACTGATCACAGCACATACTTTTAAAAAGATTCATTTATATCTGACTTAGTTATGAACTGGTTCTCAGATACTTCTTTTTATGTTCTAAATATCTGTTTCTGTCTCATACTTATTTTTTCATCTGTTTTCTATTATAATTTTATGAAATTTTTCATTTTAGTATTTTTAAAATGTGATAATAATGAGTACCGGAAATGGTGGTAGCACAAGCACAACTAAATAAACTAGGCTAATAAGAGGGTAAGGGAAACTTCTTTGATGCAGTTAAGTCTGAGGGGAAATGAAAAAGAACTTGCCAAGTTAAAAGCATAGGGAAGGACGCATCACACAAAAGGAACAGTACATGTAAAGACCCAGAGGCATGCAGGAGCATCATTTATCTGGAGAACCTGGCTTGAATGTAGAATAAATCTTTGTGAAGGGAAAGATATGCAAATAGATTAATTTTGCAATTGCAACAGTGTGACTGAAAGCTTTTTCTGCCCAATATCCTCAGATTTGCTCCACTAAATCTTCCTCTATATCAACAAAAGTTTTAAAATTAAATGACAGTTTGAGGACTTCACTTTCATTTCTTTATATAAAGTATTATATCTGATGAACTTGCTTTTATGGTTAATAATAAAGTTAATATGCTGGAAATTCTATGTTATTATGTATTCAGTGAGCATCAGTATTTCTGTCTTACTGTTGCACCTGGAATTTCTAGCGAAGTGTTTTGGATCTAGTATCAGCTAGTTCTTCAATGTTTATTAATACATTTCCAGATGATACTAATAAAATATGTCAGTTATTGAAAGTATACATTTCACATAATACACTGACAAATACCACTGCATTAGTGTTCTCTGTAACAAATCACCATGAACTTTAAGCATCTTGTAATATATAGATGCATCAAATTATCATGTATAATAAACATATACAATGTTATATGTCCATTATGCATCAGTAAAGCTGGAAGTGGAAAGAAGAAGAAAGACACACATACGTCACCTGGGTTTCCCAGGTGGCACTGGTGGTAAAGAACCTGCCTGCCATTGCAGGAGACATGAGATGCAGTTTCAATCCCTGGATCAAGAGGATTCCTTGGAGGAGGAAATATCAATCCACTTCAGTATTCTTGCTGGGAAAATCTCATGGACAAAGGAGCCTGGTTGGCTACAGTCTATGGAGTCACAAAGAGTCAGACACAACTGAACAACTAAGCACAGCACAGCAAATCACCACCAAGTAAATGGTTTAAAACATCAAGTTAAATGTTTCATCTTACCTTTCTGGAAGTCAGAAGTGTATCTTGGGTATCAAGGGCTTACACTGAAACTGTCCACAGAGCTGCTTTCCCTTCTGGGGGTACTAGGGGATATTCAATTTCCTGCCTTTCCAGCTTCTAGCAGCCATTCCTTGGACGTTAGTACCTTTCCTCCATCTTCAAAGCCAACATTGCATCTCTCTAAACACTCTTCTGTGGTCACAGCTCTCTATGATTCTCTTCTTTGCCTTCTTTTCCACTTTTAAGAATGCTTTTGATTACACTGCTCCCACATTGGTAATCCAGATTACTCTATTTTCATAAGGTCAGCTGATCACCAAAATCATTCATATCTGCTACCTTAGTTCCTTTTTGCTGTGTTCAAAAACGTTTTATTCTCCAGGTTTAGAGGTTGCAGGAAATTGGATGTGACTTTTTTTGGTTGGCAGACAGGAGCATTGTTCTGCCTACCACAAACAAAAATGGTAGAATCATTTGTTTGACTTGCAATTTGATGTCTAAGTCTGTGATGGCCACTCTTTCAGTCAGACTATGCAGCCATCCCAAAGAAACACCAAAAATAAAGGCTTATTTCATTCTAATTCTATATAATTCTATGACTCAGTCTGACAAAGCAGTTATTATTTGCTTGCTGCCACTGGGAGAATAAAAAAGTCCTTGGGAGCTGTGAGAGTTTTTCACACCAAGAAATGAATACTCTGTCCTAGAAGAAACATGTGTCTGCTCAAAATTTACTCATCAAAACTATTCAAAATTCTCCACCCATGGAAGGAGACAAGGAAATGCAATCCCAACTACGTACCCCTGAGGGCTGAGAGTTGAAGATGTCTGGTGAGTATCGCTGATGATTAACAGTTTTCTTCTCATTCTTATAATGTATATCTCGAGAAAGAAGATTACCAGTTTTTTGGTAGATAATATTGGAAGCACACAAGTAGTAAAATGTTTAAAATGTGACCAATTTTAAATGTCTTAAAATCCAAATCTGTTTATGAATGAGGACAATTAAGTAGACATGTAGGGGTCGCACAGAGTCGGACACGACTGAAGCGACTTAGCAGCAGCAGCAGCAGATATGTATCCAGGTTTACCACAAACCATAGAGAACAGAAATAAAATTTAGACACCAGAGAAAGAAACCACAAACATACTATTTAAATGCTTTAACTAGAAAGTAGAATTCAGTTTTGGAATGTATTTTGATATGATTGATACATGTTAAATGCAGTTATCTGTAGCTAACAGGAATTTGATTGGCTTGTTGCACTACATACTTGGAAAAACCTTTGTATGTTAGACAAGCGAAGTGAAGCAATTTAATAAGGCAAGTTCAGCTGAATTTAACAATCTGATATTTTGGTAAATTTGAATTATTTTGGAGAAATGGTAAATACTCCTTTAAAGAGTAATTAGGGAGTAAAATTAAAAGGCATTGATTGATATTAAAAGGACATTTTTTTTTCCTCACTATGTTGATGCAGTCTGTTATATTTTGTTCTTTAGGTTTTCATTGGATACAAAACCTGGCTTTAGGTTTTGAAATCTAAATTGAAAGATTAGACATGAGTGTCACTTTTCATACTGAAATGAAATGCTGAAAAAGTAGGAAGAAATAATTAAATATAAAATGAAATATAAATACAATTCATTGCTAATTTTCCACACATACACAAAAAAGTGAGATCTATTCTGAATCCCCAAAAGTAGAATCTGGAACCCTGAAAGTAAAAAAAAAAGAACCAAATTTACTTTTCATCTTGAAGATTCACCTTTAGTGTATCTGCTGATTGCTAGAGATCTTGAGTTTGTGTTTTTGAAGACTATTTTAAAGACTGTAAGGGACAGGGAAAAAAATTCTAGCATAGCATAGACACGCTTAACAGGAAACCTCTATGTAAAACTAGAACATCAAAAGACCAGATGCCCTAAATAATCATTAATGAAAGATAAAAACTCTTTTTGCTAAAAACAACAGCAAGAAAATGCACCTTTTTCACTTCTGGAACAAAATGGAAAAGAACAAATCTCTGGAAAATTTGTAGCCACAAGCTGGCTTTTATACATATTTGTTTTAGGAAGTTATACTGACAATATGTGTCTAAAACCTTGAAAGAATTTAAAAATGTGACTGGTATAAGTAAATAATGCCCTTTTGGGGAAATTCAAGTTTCTAAAAATAATGTTTCACAGAAAATGATCAATTCACAGTAAAAAAAAAATTACAAAACTTGAGAGAAGGTAAGGCTCTTGGAGTCAAAACAATTATAAATAGATTTCCATTATGACTGAAATTATTAGACAAAACCCAAAATGTTACAAATTTATATATCAGTTGCATGTAGCATATATATGTATTTGTTAAAATATAATAAAGACTTGAAAATAAGAACAGAAAACTAGCATATTAAAAATCATTCAATACAACCCCAAAATGAATATTTTTTAAAAATTCAAATGTAAAGCTCTATGTTTGCATTAGCAAGCAAATTCTGAAAAGAGATGGGAATACCAGACCACCTGACGTGCCTCTTGAGAAATCTGTATGCAGGTCAGGAAGCAACAGTTAGAACTGGACATGGAACAACAGAGTGGTTCCAAATAGGAAAAGGAGTACATCAAGGCTGTATATTGTCACCCTGCTTATTTAGCTTATATACAAAGTACATCATGAGAAATGCTGGACTGGAAGAAGCACAAGCTGGAATGAATATTGCCAGGAGAAATATCAATAACCTCAGATATGCAGATGACCCCACCCTTGTTGCAGAAAGAGAAGAGGAACTAAAAAGCCTCTTCATGAAAGTGAAAGAGGAGAGTGAAAAAGTTGGCCTAAAGCTCAACATTCATAAAACGAAGATCATGGCATCTTGTCCCATCACTTCATGGGAAATAGATGGGGAAACAGCAGAAACAGTGGCTGACTTTATTTTTTGGGGCTCCAAAATCACTTCATATGGTTACTGCAGCCATGAAATTAAAAGATGCTTACTCCTTGGAAGAAAAATTATGACCAACCTAGATAGCATATTCAAAAGCAGAGACATTACTTTGCCAACTAAGGTCCGTCTAGTCAAGGCTATGGTTTTTCCAGTGGTCACATATGGATGTCAGAGTTGGACTGTGAAGAAGGCTGATTCTTTTGAACTGTGGTTTTGGAGAAGACTCTTGAGAGTCCCTTGGACTGCAAGGAGACCCAACCAGTCCACTCTGAAGGAGATCAACCCTGGGATTTCTTTGGAAGGAATGATGCTAAAGCTGAAACTCCAGTACTTTGGCCACCTCATGCGAAGAGTTGACTCATTGGAAAAGACTCTGATTCTGGGAGGGATTGGGGGCAGGAGGAGAATTGGACTACAGAGGATGAGATGGCTGGATGGCATCACTGACTTGATGGACGTGAGTCTGAGTGAACTCTGGGAGTTGGTGATGGACAGGGAGGCCTGGCATGATGCGATTCATGGGGTCGCAAAGAGTCAGACATGACTGAGTGACTGAACTGAACTGAACTGAAGGAGAATGTTAGAAACCTGGAAGAATAAATGGAAAATATGTAACATGGAAGACAGGTAAAAGAGAAGAATTAAGTCCACACAACAGGACCAGCTCTGACTAGCCTACAAAAGCTGATTGTGCATATATTTTTCCAAACTCTGGATTCATGAACCTCACCATGGTATTTTGAAAGTGACCATGATGAGGGTATTCATACATGGAAATTTTCAAAAGTTACAATCAGGGTTTTTACAATGAAAAGCCAATTATCAAACATTTACCAGCACATCAAAATGTCCATAAAAAATTCCAAAGCATTTAACACAGAGAAGAATAAAAGTTGTAGTATCCAAAGACAACGGATGATAACTTTCTATTGTTAAAAGATATCAATCCTGGAAACTCTAGCTAGTCCAAAGGAGGAAATGTAAAATGAAGTCCATTTCTAGATGAAATATAGTGAAGACACTGAAGAAAAATAGGATTGTTTAAAAATATAGAGAATAAAAAGTAAACCTCTTGAAATGAATGGTGATTATACACAGTTGCTGAAATCTCATCAACAAGAAAAGAAAGAAAATCCGTATTTATAAAGAAGTTAGTTATCAACTTGGAATTTTATACCCAGAAAAATATTAAGAATGAGGGTTAAGTGAAGATATTATCATCAAGGAAAAAAAAAAGAATAAGGAAATTCTAAAGGAAACATTTAAGCAGAAAGTAAATACAAAGAATGCAAAATATCTGCTGATTTCCTTTGTTCTTCAACATCAGTCTTTGGTTAGAGACCAAGCCTAGATACTTAGTCTCCATCTACACCCAGAATCAGGAAGTTCCACCTAGGGAAATGACAGAGGCCACAGTTTAATGATTGGGTTGGCCAAAAAGTTAGTTTAGATTTTTTCAATAACTTCTTAGACAATTCTGAAGGAACTTTTTGGCCAACTCAATACTTTGCTTTGTCATCCTTCCTTTTTATGATTGATGATTGTATTATTTTCTCTGAATCATCTTCACTGCCCAAAGTTGCAGATAGAGGTTATTCCAAGGCCAGTGAGCTTTACCTACTGTGTAAAAGGAGGGAATGATAGGGAAAAGCTCCACTGCATTTAACTACAGAAAAAAAATGTTGGCTTAAAAAAAATGTTTTTAATTCTATTATGAAGAAATTCAGAGTCCATTTAATTCTCCTAGGACTTTCATCTCTGTTTTTATGAAGGTCTCCACCTACCTCAACCTTATCCCTCAACATGGATCTTTGCTTTTTAAATGACAGTGAACTTTACAAGATTTTGCTCTAATTTTCAGAAGTTTACTTTCAGTCTAGCATTTTAATCCACTGCATTGCCTCAAAATAGAGTACATCTTGTGGAAGAAAGGACCAGACATTTTAGGACACTCAGTTGTGTAGTTTGTCACTCTAGTCCCACGTGACCACCAAAAAATTGTCAGTTTTGCTTTCCCCGAAAGAGATTCCACCTGGACCAAGTCAGGCTTAATTTTTATTTCAAACCAGGAGAGACAACTGTGTGTTTACTTTGGAATGGGTCTCCCCTCTGTGGAATGCTAGCCCATCTAGTTCTCAAACCTCATTTCTCTGTGATGCTTTTACAATCCTTGTAATTCATAGTAATTTTTCTAATTGTTTTAAGCAGGAACATTGGGCTGCCACATCCTACTATAAAAAATCAGGAAACACAAGCACATTTAATTATTAATTATATTCTTAGAATGTACAGACACATTATATATACTCTTGTTTATGAACATAATGACAAATTAAATAAATATATAGCATATGAGCAATTAAAATATACACATCCTGAAAAACAAAGCTAATCAAATAATCTGTCAATAAAGCAAAGCTGAAGTCATTGCTTACTAGAGCAGAAGAAACTGCTAACTTAGTTTCAGTGCCTCTCTGAAAGTGGGAAGATAAGGGGAAAGTATTTAGGGTTTAGCATAAAGTAGATATTTTAACTAGGATTTGATCAAGATTGGGAAATATTTTTTAGATAATGGTAAAATTACACACAGAATGAAGTAAGGAGGTTTTGATAAATGTCTTGAAGAACTCTTGGGACATTTAGTCTTTGAACTCCTTTGAACAATCTATTACTCTGGTAAGGATCCTTGATGAGAACTAGTTCTATTATTAGATAAGTGAATTTTCAGAAATTTCCTAAACAGTAAAGTTATCTGTAACTTACAAATATAATTGTGCTTCCTGTAAAAGTCATATCAAAATCATACCAATAATTGTCAATTGAATATTAAAATCATATAATGAAGATACTCTCTTGATCCTTCATGTGTTTAAGATGTGTTGTTAGTATCATTTCACAAGAAAGAGAAATCAAGGGTAACATTCTAAAGAATCATTTTTGTAGGATGATAACAAGAATTTACAAATATGTCAAGAAAGGGCATAATATTTTCAAGAATTTTTCAACTATTTTCTATTTTCACAATAGGGAGGAAAGAACCAGAAGCAAAATGATTAGAGGTGTTGAAAGATATTTTGTTGTTTATTTTGGTTTGAAATACTATTCTCCCTAGAAACTGCATTTGCCTTTGATTATTAAGGATATGCTAAACATGACTTTGTGCTCACTGAAGGCACTTCTCTGTCCATGGAATTTTCCAGGCAAGAATACTGGAGTGGGTTGCCCTTTTCTTCTCCAGGATATCTTCCTGACTCAGGAGTTGAACCCTGTCTCCTGCATTGTAGTCAGATGCTTTCTGAGCCACCAGGGAAGTCCTTCCCTCAGGGAGGGCATACAAAGAAGCTTAGAATGACCACTGATTCTTCACTTCATCTTTAGATATAATAGGTTTGACACCTCAAAATGATTTGCAAGATGTTCCTCAAAACAGTAACAACAACAGAAAGCAACCATTGAGTTTATAAAGGAAGGAGGTGGAGAACCCACTGGAAGCATGATTTTTATAATTTTGATGGTTTAAAGAGTTCATTGTGCTTGGGTTAGTTCAGTTAAAACTGGATGATTAAATTTTAATCATCACTCAGTTAGATGGATGTGGAACTGAAGTTAAAAGACTCTGCTTTTCCTCTATTTTAAAGTAAAACTGTACAAAGCATTGGATGTGAATCTCAAAGGGACAAAGGGATTCTTTGTAAGATTCCAAATAGTAACTCATTTTAATTTAGGCATCTTCTGGTTGGGAAACTCTCTGAAAGACAGTTACAGTAGATATGTATAAAGCTGATTTTAGAAAGCTGAAATCTTAAGACTTGAGTAAGTTTAATATTGGGGGAGTAAGATCATTCTCTCAGAGGGATGAATTCCTGCATATGTTCTGGTATCTGGAAGAAAATAACTGAATCATAGCAGTTTAATAGCGGTATCTGATGCTTTAATTCCAAATCAGAAGTAAAATACCCCAGGATCTGTACACAACCAACTACATACAGAAATATATAAAGAACATATTAAAAATTTTCGTTTTCAAATTTTCATTAAAAAAGGTGTTACCTTTTTAGTACTAATTGACATGACAACCTTTCTTAGGCCTTATTTCATAGCAGTTGTTGCATTTATAATGAAAAGTTTGAGAAATTAGCAGGATTTCTGCAAGGCAGAAGAGCTAAAGGAACTATCCTTATGGGTTTGGTGTACTGCTACATATTTCATGGATATTTCCATAATTAAGTGGATTTGCTACTTAATCATCCAGTTTTAACTGAACTAACCCAAGGAGAATGGACAAATGGGTTAAACAAGATTTCTACCTGATAAAGATTAATGATAGTCTCAATTATTTAAGCACAAGAAGGCAATGGGGTCACAGGAGAGCTGACTGTTTACTGCCCAATGCTCTCCTCATCTGTCTCATTCTGAGAAAAAAATCATTTGTGACATAACTATACCTAACAAATTGTTCAAAATAATTCAAAATTATCTGGAATACCAACTAGAAAGTAGGTCTATATTCACAGGCATTGATAGTCTTGCTCAAAGTATATATTTTCCCTTGAAATATTAGTCATAGATAATATTAAGCCATTATTATTAGGAAGACATCAATTCATAACACATGAGAGTGCTTTTATAGAAATGTCATGTTACTATAAATGTTCATATATGTACTTTATGCAACACACACAGAATATATGTGAGGCATGTAATCTAAAAGTGCATATACTTATTTAGAATATTTAGATTCAATGTAGAAAAGCATAGAATTTCTCATTTCCATACAAACATTTTCAGGCGGCAAATGGGTATAAAACTGCTTATTTCAGAAATATTCAAAATATTTGAGATATTCAAAATATTCAAAATAAGTTGGAATACTAGAAGTTTTCAAGGATAAGAGATGGGTGTAAGTTTTAGAAGTAGTTAATTATGAAATCATTGAAACTATCAAAAAAGGTGACTGCATCATCTTGAAATTTAGCTCATTTGTAAATTTTTCTTTGAACCATAAAGATTTATTTTTACAGTCACACTATGTAACAGTAAGAAAGCAACGGTGAGGTGATCAAACTAAAGATCACTTAAGTGAGGAAACCTAATTGCAATTTGGAAGACATAGCCATGAGGTTCAGGGGTGCTAACAGCCTCTGGGTTAGTGGTGTAGACTGATTAAAGGGATCAGAACCACAGCTAAAAGTATTTGATTTGCATGCTACCAGATTCCAATGCTTTACATATACTATCCTTGCAATAATTAATATGGATGTCACCTCACTATCATCACCATGACCACTACCACCACCACCAACAAAATAGGTATGGGATATGTAAAATTTCTAAAGTAATACACATACATTGCATACATAGAATTTTAGGCTCTAGGTCTCTTTGGCTTCAATCTTCATGATTTCTAACAACACCAGCCAGTGCTGTAACTATTCTGCCTAAATCCAAGCATCCTCAGGGAATCCTTTAGGCTGCTATGATGATGGGAAAAAGTAAGTTTATTATAATTAATTTGACTTTACTCTCTGGTCTCTTTTACAAGCATAATTCTTTGATATTAGATCATAATTTCCACATTACTAAAGCTGAAATCAAGGGTACAGTTTCTGATAGTGTATAGTAACTTTATTTTTCTAAGTCCTACTCCTTCTCTGTACTGTAGAAAAGTTTTATTGCAAAAATTAAATTAGTAGATACAAAATGTTTGCTGGCATACATTTCTTCATACTTAGAAACTGAGAACCTAAAGATATTGATAAGAAAATGAATATTGTATACATTTTTAATGAGGTTTTCCAATAAATAGGATCTCAGAAAAAATCTCATTAAAAGTTCTTAATTTTATCATAAAATAAATCAAAGCTTAATACTGCATTATTAAGTAAACTACCTTGTTCTTTATATAGTACTTCTGTATTCTGATTACCATTCATAATTAAATGTATTTCCTCTTCTCTTCTATCTGTATTGACAGAAGTTTTGAGTTAAACTCAGTTGGAGAGTAAAGAAAATGTTTGAAAATACTCTCTTGATTTAGAAAAGCATGAAATCTCATATTTCCATGCAAACATTTTAGGGTTGCAAACAGATATCAAAACTGCTTGTTTTAGACATATTCAGCAAAAGGTCAAAAAATACCGGCAGTTTCTGAGGATAAGAAATGTATGTAAATCTTTGAAGCATGTGCTTTCAAAGTCATTTAAACTAAAAAAAATAGATAACTGCATCTTGCAAATCTTCAATAACATGCTTTTTTATATAAATCTTTACATTCTCTTTAAAACTAATCAGAGAAACTATCTGCTTTTACACGATTATATTTTAAAATGGGAGACATAGAAAATCAGTAAATGAGGTTATATTACTAATTAGCATACTGTCTCCACTACCTATAATACACTACAAAAAAATGTGGCTTCCATTTTATCACATAGATGAAACAGTTATCTTTCAGGGTTTGAAATTTCTGTGATCTTTATGCTTAATAAGCTCAGTAAAAGACATTCAAATTACATCACTTTTGTCTTGGAAGTTAAATTGGGAAATATTGCATTCTCTGAGATGATAAACTCCACAGAAGATAAATTATCATGAGAAATAGTTTTAATTGATTTACCATAATAAAAGTTATGCGACTTTGAAGTGCAAATGACACATTAAAATGAATCTACAGTATGTTGATAATAAAGTGGCTTCTTTGTTAATGGAATTACTGACACTGCAGATGCTTTCAGGAGTGATGTCTTCTACTGTTAATCAAGAGACATCAATGTAAAATGAATACGCTGTTTATTTAAATCCCAGCCCACCTTTCTCACTTCTTGCTTCAGAATAGCTCAAAACTAAAGTCGGAGTGTTGGAGATTCTGGTCACTGTAGAAAGACGACAGTATTTTTAGCTCCTCTACTTCTGCTTTTTCCTGAACATCTTGACTGCATGCTCAAGTTCTCCCTGTGTATGTAAATCACAATGACTGTCAGAGCAGAGGCAAGTGACAAAGTCTGAAATGAAGTTCAAGTTTAGATGCTTATATACATGTAAATGAATAAAAATGTTTTTCTCAAACACAAACCGTGACAACATATGTTCCCAAAGATTCTGAACAGTAAGATTCAAAGGAAGTTTACGAATGTTATAGAAGTTTTCTTTTCTTTTTTTTTGAACACAGGAATAAGGCATTTCAAGATTACCTGACAGTTCAATAAAATTAGTAAAGTAACAGCGTTTCATAATCTGTGACTCTTTTTTAAATTTCTCCTACAAAAAATCAATTTTCATCTGAACTGTTGGAATAGTTTGAACCCTTTTTTATTTGCCTATTATTCAACCACTGTATTGATCAGATATCAGTAGACGATTCTACTTAATTGGTACTAGTCTCTACAAGTACCATTTAGTATGTTTGGCCTCTAATTTGTAACTGAAAAAACAAATTAAAATCCCTTGGTAGTCTCACCTTCCAAGAACCATGAAGCGGTTTGGCTGAGGAGGTATGGAAAGAGATGGAAAAGAAGTACAGAATTGCATTATGGTTGTTTCAGTGCTAGGCTCAAAGTGTTACCTGAACAGCATGGAATGCACAAGATTGAACATCATATTGTTTGCAAAGAAATTCTGAAGAAGATCATACAGTGGTGTAAAGGTTAAAACCAGTGCATGTTTAGTCATTCAGTCATGTCTGACCCTTTGCAACCCCGTGGACTGCAAGACCACAGTCTCCTTGTCCATGGGGATTCTCCACGTAAGAATAAGTGGGTTGCCATGCCTTCCTCCAGCGATCTTCCCAACCCAGGGAACGAACCCAGGTCTCCTGCATTGCAGGTGGATTCTTCACCATCTGAGCCATTCTCATATTTATAATTACTTAATGTAATATCAGTAGGAATTATAAATGAGAGTCATAAAATAAAAAATGATACATAAATACCTACATCTGACATTCATGTGGTCTTATGTCTCAATGATTAACACAGCTTTCTTGTTTACTAAATACTTTAGACCACATTTAACATACTTGCCTTATCTTAAATACATTAATAGTGAATTATGTGATTCTATTTTTAAAGGTTTAATGGCAAACAAGAGAAAAATACAAATTTTATAACTAATTTTGTAATTTGAGCAATAATTTGACATGTGAATAGATTTTCAGAGAAATAAGCCAGGTGAAAGTAGTAACATTTATATAATTATAAAATAGCTGTCAAGAAAAAAACATTTTATAAATGTGTTATTTTAAAGGTGGTATACAAATCTAAGTAAAAATAATTTTAGGAAATTAAATTTAAACCAAATAATATAATTTTAGAAATAGAGCACTTGACTAAAACTGGAATACACCTCACGAATACAGGAAAGAAAATATTTGATATTTTAATTTAGAAGAAAATGCTTCTGTGAATATTGTTGGTTGATTTTTAAAAATTCTGTTAGTCTAGTTTGTTGATGATTCTATCCTATCATCTTGATAGGATTTATTCTTTGGAGACTTATTCTTTAATTCCAGAAAATACTGACCTGTGGTTAAAAACATAGAGGCAAACATCAGAAGTTATCCAGCATGCATTCATTTACCAATTTGCACCACTTGTGCATTCTTCATCCTTTCAACATGGGAAACTTCTATCTGATTTTTTAGTGGCTGCTTAAACAAAAATAGATGTTTATCTCTTTAAAATTTTGCCAGGAAGCTGTCACTTTCCCATTTACTCAAGCGATGTTGTGACAGAATGTGTCAGCTTCTCACACAAATGAAAAGAGATATAGACCTGTATTTACTTTAGCTGAAAAATAAGTAGTCATCAATTCAGAGAAAAGTGTTTTCCCATTTGAAAAGATGAAGTAAATAGGAGTGGTTGAGAGAAGTATTCCCTAATTCTTAAAAGGCAGATGTAAACCAAACATACAACACTAATTCATTTTTGGTTATCATCATCAAAGTGGATAAACTAATGGTATGTAGGAGTGGGTACTTCACCATGTGTCTTTTATAGAAGGTGATTTTGTTTCAAAAATGATAAATGTGTATGCAGTTTACCATCCTACATTCTCTCCTATGCAAGCTAAAAGCTTTGGAAATTTCAATGGAGGTAAGAAAAAAAATCATCTTTAAGAAACAACTTGTAGAATCATGCTAGATTCAGAGAAAGCATAATTGACAGAGATTTGGCCTAAAACTCCATACCCCCTTAGAAGCCTTAAACTGATAGCAATAATCCTATCAAACATTGAATACTAAATACACATTTCAGTATATATATATTTCCATTAAAATATTCTTTTGCTTTCATTTAAAATTTCATAAGGTAAAGCTTCAATTACTGAATGCATTGAAATTAACAAATTGACACTGAATAAAAGGAGATACACAGTAATAAACCTTTATTCAAAAATAATTCAATTCAGTTCAGTTTCTCAGTCGTGTCTGACTCTTTGAGACCCTATGGACTGCAGCATTCCAGGCTTTCTTGTCCATCACAAACTCCCAGAGCTTGTTCAAACTCATGTCCATCGAGTTGATGATGCCATTCAGCAATCTCATCCTTGTCATCCCCTTCTTCTGCCTTCAGTCTTTCCCAGTATCATTAGAGATGTGCAATTGAATCGAAAGCAACCAACCTTAATAGAACAGATGGAACAACCTAGCTTTATTAGGTTGTTGAAGAAAGACACTTTTGAAACTTTCTGTCTGACTAGATGTTTGATTCTTATAGATTAATTAACTTCAGTTCAGTTCAGTTGCTCAGTCGTATCCGACTCTTTCATCTCCATGAATTGCAGCACACCAGGCCTCCCTGTCCATCACCAAGTCCCAGGGTTCACTCAAACTCACGTCCATCGAGTCAGTGACGCCATCCAGCCATCTCATCCTCTGTCATCCCCTTCTCCTCCTGCCCCCAATCCCTCTCAGCATCAGGGTCTTTTCCAATGAGTCAACTCTTCGCATGAGGTGGCCAAAGTACTGGAGTTTCAGCTTTAGCATCAGTCATTCCAGTGAACACCCAGGACTGATCTCCTTTAGGATGGACATCTTGGATCTCCTTACAGTCCAAGGGACTTTCAAGAGTCTTCTCCAACACCACAGCTCAAAAGCATCAATTCTTCGGTGCTCAGCCTTCTTCACAGTCTAACTCTCACATACATATGTGACCACTGGAAAAACCATAGCCTTGACTAGACGGACCTTAGTTGGCAAAATAACGTCTCTGCTTTTGAATATGCTATCTAGGTTGGTCATAACTTTTCTTCCAAGGAGTAAGCGTCTTTTAATTTCATGGCTTCAATCACCATCTGCAGTGATTTTGGAGCCCCCCATAATAAAGTCTGACACTGTTTCCACTGTTTCCCCATCTATTTCCCATGAAGTGATGGGACAAGATGCCATGATCTTCGTTTCATGAATGTTGATCTTTAAACCAACTTTTTCACTCTCCTCTTTCACTTTCAACAAGGGGCTTTTTAGTTCCTCTTCTCTTTCTGCCATAAGGCTGGTGTCATCTGCATATCTGAGGTTATTGATATTTCTCCCGGTAATCTTGATTCCAGGTTGTGCTTCTTCCAGCCCAGTGTTTCTCATGATGTACTCTGCATAGAAGTTAAATAAGCAGGGTGACAATATACAGACTTGACACACTCCTTTTCCTATTTGGAACCAGTCTGTTGTTCCACGTCCAATTCTAACTGTTGCTTCCTGACCTGCATACAGATTTCTTAAGATGCAGGTCAGATGATCTGGTATTCCCGTCTCCTTCAGAATCTTCCATAGTTTATTGTGATCCACACAGTCAAAGGCTTTGGCATAGTCAATAAAGCAGAAATAAATATTTTTCTGGAGCTCTCTTGCTTTTTTGATGATCCAGTAGATGTTGGCAATTTGATCTCTGGTTCTTCTGCCTTTCTTAAAACGAGCTTGAACATCTGGAAGTTCACGGTTCATATATTGCTGAAGCCTGGCTTGAGAATTTTGAGCATTACTTTACTAGTGTGTGAGATGAGTGCAATTGTGCAGTAGTTTGACCATTCTTTGGCCTTGCTTTTCTTTGGGATTGGAATGAAAACTGACCTTTTCCAGTCCTGTGGCCACTGCTGAGTTTTCCAAATTGGCTGGCATATTGAGTGCAGCACTTTCACAGCATCATCTTTTAGGACTGAAATAGCTCAACTGGAATTCCATCACCTCCACTAGCTTTGTTCGTAGTGATGCTTTCTAAGGCCCAATTGACTTCACATTCCAGGATGTCTGGCTCTAGGTGAGTGATTACACCATCATGATTATCTGGGTCATGAAGCTCTTTTTTGTACAGTTCTTCTGTGTATTCTTGCCACCTCTTTTTAATATCTTCTGCTTCTGTTGCTTAACTTAGGGATACTTAAATCCTTTGACTTTGTTTTTCAATCTGTTAAAGGAGCAAAATGAAACCTATTTAATAGAATTTGTGTGAGAATTCTATAAGTCTAAAAAATCTTGATTTTTTTCATTGTTGATTTTGTTCAGTCAGTAAGTCATCCCCAGGGGTGGTCCTAAGATGGCAGAGGAATAGGACGGGGAGACCACTTTCTCCCCAACAAATTCATCAAAAGAACACTTAAACACTAAGTGAATTCCGCAAAACAACTTCTGATTGTTGGCAGAGGACATCAGGCACCCAGAAAAGCAGACCATTGTCTTCAAAAGGAGGTAGGAAAAAATATAAAAGACGAAAAAGGAGACAAAAGAGGTAGGGACGGAGCTTCATCCTGGAAAGGGAGTCTTAAAGAGAGAGAAGTTTCCAAACACCAGGAAACACTCTCACTGCTGAGTCTGTGGCGAGCCTTGGAAGCACAGAGGGCAACATAACAGGGAGGGAAAATAAACAAATAATTAAAACCCACAGATTACAAGCCCAGTGCTAACTCCCTCAGCGGAGAAGCAGCATAGATGCCTGTACCCGCCACTAGCAAGTGGGGGCTGGGCAGGGAGGCATGGGCTGCATTGCTTAGAGTAAGGACCAGGCCTGAATGCCCTGAGGACAATCTGAGCGAACTAACTTGGGCTAGCAAACTACACTGTGGGATAACTACCACACAAAAAGCCTGCCCTAACCTAAGACACTGCCCGGCCCATGCACAGAACAAATGACTGAACTGAGATAGCCGGCTGCAGACAATCCCCCTCTGGTGACAGGCAGCCAGAGCTGGAAGGGGGCAATCCCACCCCCAGAGAGACATTATCTACCAAACTGCAAGCAGGCTTCTTTGCTAACTAAGACTTCTTCAGGTTCTGGACAGTCAATATCTGCCTCAGAAGGTGCGCTGGTTGTACACCCAGAAAACTGAGCGGCAGGGCCGGAGGAGGCGAGAAGTTGCAGCAACCGCGCTCACCAAACACCTCATCACCTGAGCTGCTCGGATCTGGGAAGTGCACAAAACGCAGGCCCAACTGAGTCTGCACATCTGAGGACTACCAGAGTGCCTGAACCTGAGCAGCTTAGACCTGGGAGGTGCCGGCAGCCTAGGGCCGGCCTTGGACGGTTCCCTGCGAGCAACCTAGAACCTGAGCAGTGCAGGGAGGGCACATGCACCGTGAGCGGGGGCAGGCCCACTATGGCTGAGACACTGCAAGCACATGCCAGTGTTATTTGTTTGCAGCGTCCCTCCCTCCCCACAATGCAACTGAACAAGTGAGCCTAAAAAAAGGGTTTACCACCGCCCCTCTTGTGTTAGGGCAGAAATCAGACACTGAAAAGACCAGCAAACAGAAGGAGCTAAAACAGAGGGAACCACCTTGGATGACAGGTGCAGTAGATTAAAACCCTATAGTTAGTATTGACTACATAGGAAGGGGCCTAGAGATCTTGAGAAATATAAGCCGGACCAAGGAACATGAAAATGAACTGACACCACACTGCCTACAACACCACCAGAGAAAGTCCTAGATATATTTTTACTGTTTTTATAATCATTGTTTTCTTTTTTTCCTTTTTCTTTTTTTTAATTTTTAAGTCCTCTATTACTCTTTTAATTTTCATTTTTATAACCTACAATTCAATCAGTTTAGTTCAGTCACTCAGTCGTGTCTGACTCTTTGCAACCCCATGAATTGCAGCATACCAGGCCTCCCTGTCCATCACCAACCCCCGGAGTACACTCAGACTCACGTCCATCGAGTCAGTCATGCCATCCAGCCATCTCATCTTCTGTCGTCCCCTTCTCCTCCTGCCCCCAATCCCTCCCAGCATCAGAGTCTTTTCCAATGAGTCAACTCTTCGCATGAGGTGGCCAAAGTACTGGAGCTTCAGCTTTAGCATCATTCCTTCCAAAGAAATCCCAGGGTTGATCTCCTTCAGAATGGACTGGTTGGATCTCCTTGCAGTCCAAGGGACTCTCAAGAGTCTTCTCCAACACCACAGTTCAAAAGCATCAATTCTTCGGCGCTCAGCCTTCTTCACAGTCCAACTCTCACACCCATACGTGACCACTGGAAAAACCATAGCCTTGACTAGACGAACCTTTGTTGGCAAAGTAATGCCTCTGCTTTTGAATATGCTATCTAGGTTGGTCATAACTTTTCTTCCAAGTAGAAAGTGTCTTTTAATTTCATGACTGCAGTCACCATCTACTATTACTTTGCAAAAAAAAAAAAAAAAGACCCTATTTTTTTTAAAGCAAACTTTATATATATATATATATATATATATATATATATATATGTATATAATTTTGTGACTTTTTTTTTCTTCTTTAATATTGTATTTTTGAAAATCCAACCTCTACTCTAGATTTTCAATCTTTGCTTTTTGGTTGTTGTTATCAATTTTGTACCTTTAAGAACCCAATCTTCAGTACCAATTTTTACTTGGTAGTGAGATACTGGATTGACTGTTTTCTCCCCCTTTGGACTCACCTTTTTCTCCACCAGGTGGCCTCTGTCTCCTCCCTCCCCCTTCTCTTCTCTACCCATCTCTGTGAATTTCTGTGTGTTTCAGACGGTGGAGAACACTTAGGGAACTGATTACTGGCTGGAAATGTCTCTCTCCTTTTGATTCCCCCCTTTTATCCTCCTGGCCACTGTTGTCTCCTTCCTCCCTCTTCTCTTCTCTGTATAACTCCGTGAACATCTCTGAGTGATCCAGACTGTGGAGAGCACATAAGGAAGTGATTACTGGCTAGCTTGCTCTCTCCTCTTTTGATTCCACCTCATCTCATTCGGGTCACCTCTAATTCCCTCCTCCCTCTTCTCTTTGCCATGTAACTCTGTGAACCTCAATGGGTGTCCCTCACTGTGGAGAAACCTTTTATCTTTAACCTAGATGTTCTATCAATGGTGCTGTATAGAAGGAAATGTCTTGAGACTACTGTAAAAATAAGACTGAAAACCAGAAGCAGGGGGCTTAAGTCCAAATCCTGAGAACACCAGAGAACTCCTGACTCCAGGGAACATTAATCAACAGGAGCTCATCAAATGCCTCCATACCTACACTAAAACCAAGCACCACCCAAGGGCCAACAAGTTCCAGAGCAAGACATACCATGCAAATTCTCCAACAACACAGGAACACAGCCCTGAGCTACAACATACAGGCTGCCCAAAGTTACTCCAAACCTATTGACATCATAACTCATTACTGGACACTTCATTGCACTCCAGAGAGAAGAAATCCAGCTGCACCCACCAGAACATTGACACAAGCTTCCCTAACCAAGAAACCTTGACAAGCCACCCGTACAACCCCATCCACAGCAAGGAAACCCCACAATAAAGAGAACTCCACAAACTGCCAGAATACAGAAAGGCCACCCCAAACTCAGAAATATAAACAAGATGAAGAGACAGAGGAATACCCAGCAGGTAAAGGAACAGGATTAATGTCCACCAAACCAGACAAAAGAGGAAGCGATAGGGAATCTACTTGATAAAGAATTCCAAATAATGATAGTGAAAATGATCCAAAATCTTGAAATCAGAATGGAATCACAGATAAATAGCCTGGAGACAAGGATGGAGAAGATACAAGAAAGGTTTAACAAGGACCTAGAAGAAATAAAAAAGAGTCAATATATAATGAATAATGCAATAAATGAGATAAAAAACACCCTGGAGCCAACAAATAGTAGAATAATGGAGGAAGAAGATAAGATTAGTGAAATAGAAGATAGAATGGTAGAAATAAATGAATCAGAGAGGAAAAAAGAAAAACAAATTAAAAGAAATGAGGACAATCTCAGAGATCTCCAGGACAATACTAAATGCCTCAGCATTCAAATCATAGGAGTCTCAGAAGAAGAAGACAAAAAGAAAGACCATGAGAAAATACTTGAGGAGTTGAAAACTTCCCTAAAATGCAGAAGGAAATAATCACCCAATTCCAAGAAACCCAGAGAGTCCCAAACAGGATAAACCCAAGGAAAAACATCCCAAGATACACATTAATCAAATTAACAAAGATCAAACACAAAGAACAAATATTAAAAGCAGCAAGGGAAAAACAACAAACAACACACAAGGGGATTCCCATAAGGATAACAGTTGATCTTTCAATAGAAACTCTTCAGGCCAGGAGGGAATGGCAAGATATGCTTAAAGTGATGAAAGAAAATAACCTATAGCACAGATTACTGTACCCAGCAAGGATCTCATTCAAATACGAAGGAGAAATCAAAAGCTTTACAGACAAGCAAAAGCTGAGAGAATTCAGCACCACCAAACCAGTTCTCCAACAAATGCTAAAGGATATTCTCTAGACAGGAAACACAAAAAGGGTGTATAAACTCGAACCCAAAACAATAAAGTAAATGGCAATGGTATCATACTTATCAATAATTACCTTAAATGTAAATGGGTTGAATGCCCCAACCAAAAGACAAAGACTGGCTAATTGGATACAAAAACAAGACCCCTACATATGTTGTCTACAAGAGACCCTCTTCAAAACAGGGGACACACACAGACTGAAAGTGAAGGGCTGGAAAAGTTATTTCATGCAAATAGAGACCAAAAGAAAGCAGGAGTAGCAATACTCATATCAGATAAAATAGACTTTCAAACAAAGGCTGTGAAAAGAGACATAGAAGGACACTATATAATGATCCAAGGATCAATCCAAGAAGAAGATATAACAATTATAAATATATATGCACCCAACATAGGAGCACTGCAATATGTAAGACAAATGCTAACAAGTATGAAAGGGGAAATTAACAATAACACAATAATAGTGGGAGACTTTAACACCCCACTCACACCCTTGGATAGATCAACTAAACAGAAAATTAACAAGGAAACACAAACTTTAAATGATACAATAGACCAGTTAGACCTAACTGATATCTATAGGACATTTTATCCCAAAACAATGAATTTCACCTTTTTCAAGGGCACATGGAAGCTTCTCCAGGATAGATCACACCCTGGGCCATAAATCTAGCCTTGGTAAATTCAAAAAAACTTGAAATCGTCCCAAGCATCTTTTCTGAGCACAATGCAGTAAGATTAGGTCTCAATTACAGGAGAAAAACTATTAAAAATTCCAACATATGGAGGCTGAACAACACACTGCTGAATAACCAACAAATCACAGAAAAAATCAAAAAAGAAATTAAAATATGCATAGAAATGAATGAAAATGAAAATGCAACAACCCAAAACCTGTGGGACACTGTAAAAGCAGTGCTAAGGGGAAAGTTCATAGCAATACAGGCATACCTCAAGAAACAAGAAAAAAGTCAAATAAATAACCTAACTCTACACCTAAAGCCACTAGAAAAGGAAAAAATGAAGAACCGCAGGGTTAGTAGAGGAAAGAAATCTTAAAAATTAGGGCAGAAATAAATGCAAAAGAAACAAAAGAGACCATAGCAAAAATCAACAAAGCCAAAGGTTGGTTCTTTGAAAGGATAAATAAAATCGACAAACCATTAGCCAGACTCATCAAGAAACAAAGGGAGAAAAATCAAATTAATAAAATTAGAAATGAAAATGGAGAGATCACAACAGACAACACAGAAATACAAAGGATCATAAGAGACTACTATCAGCAATTATATGCCAATAAAATGGACAACATGGAAGAAATGGACAAATTCTTAGAAAAGTACAACTTTCCGAAACTGAACCAGGAAGAAATAGAAAATCTTAACAGACACATCACAAGCATGGAAATTGAAACTGAAATCAGAAATCTTCCAGCAAACAAAAGCCCAGGTTCAGATGGCTTCACAGCTGAATTCTACCAAAAATTTCGAGAAGAGCTAACACCTATCCTACTCAAACTCTTCCAGAAAATTGCAAACTTCCAAACTCATTCTATGAGGCCACCATCACCCTAATACCAAAACCTGACAAAGATGCCACAAAAAAAGAAAATTACAGGCCAATATCACTGAAGAACATAGATGCAAAAATCCTTAACAAAATTCTAGCAGTCAGAATCCAACACCACATTAAAAAGCTTATACACCACAACCAAGTGGGCTTTATCCCAGGGATGCAAGGATTCTTCAATATCCACAAATCAGTCAATGTAATACACCACATTAACAAACTGAAAAACAAGAGCCATAAGATTATCTCAATAGATGCAGAGAAAACATTCGACAAAAGTCAACATCAATTTATGATAAAAACTCTCCAGAAAGCAGGAATAGAAGAAACATACCTCAACATAATAAAAGCTATATATGACAAACCCATAGCAAACATTATCCTCAATGGTGAAAAATTGAAAGTATTTCCCCTAAAATCAGGAACAAGACAAGGGTGCCCACTTTCACCACTACTATTCAACATAGTTTTGGAAGTTTTGGCAACAGCAATCAGAGCAGAAAAATAAATAAAAGGAATCCAAACAGGAAAAGAAGTAAAACTCTCACTGTTTGCAGATGATATGATCCTCTACATAGAAAACCCTAGAAAAGGAAAGATACAAGCATCTGAATGCAGAGTTCCAAAGAATAGCAAGAAGAGATAAGAAAGCCTTCTTCAGCGATCAATGCAAAGAAATAGAAGAAAGCAGAATGGGAAAGACTAGAGATCTCTTCAAGAAAATTAGAGATACCAAGGGAATATTTCATGCAAACATGGGCTCGATAAAGGACAGAAGTGGTATGGACCTAACAGAAGCAGAAGATATTAAGAAGAGATGGCAAGAATACACAGAAGAACTGTACAGCAAAGATCTTCAAGACCCGGATAAACACGATGGTGTGATCACTCATCTAGAGCCAGACATCCTGGAATGTGAAGTCAAGTGGGCCTTAGAAAGCATCACTACGAACAAAGCTAGTGGAGGTGATGGCATTCCAGTCGAGCTATTTCAAATCCTGAAAGGTGATGCTGTGAAAGTTCTGCACTCAATATGCCAGCCAACTTGGAAAACTCAGCAGTGGCCACAGGATTGGAAAAGGTCAGTTTTCATTCCAGTCCCCAAAAAGGCAATGCCAAAGAATGCTCAAACTACCGCACAATTGCACTCATCTCACATGCTAGTAAAGTAACGTTCAAAATTCTCCAAGCCAGGCTTCAACAATATGTGAACCATTAACTTCCAGGTGTTCGAGCTGGTTTTAGAAAAGGCAGAGGAACCAGAGATCAAATTGCCAACATGTGCTGGATCATCGAAAAAGCAAGAGAGTTCCAGAAAAACATCTATTACTGCTTTCTTGACTATGCCAAAGACTTTGACTGTGTGGATCACAATAAACTGTGGAAAATTCTTCAAGAGGTGGGAATACCAGACCACCTGACCTGCCTCTTGAGAAATCTATATGCAGGTCAGGAAGCAACGGTTAGAACTGGACATGGAATAACAGACTGGTTCCAAATAGGAAAAGGAGTACGTCAAGGCTGTATATTGTCACCCTGCTTATTTAACTTCTATGCACAGTACATCATGAGAAACACTGGACTGGAAGAAACACAAGCTGGAATCAAGATTGCCGGGGCAAATATCAATAACCTCAGATATGCAGATGACACCACCCTTATGACAGAAAATGAAGAACTAAAGAGCCTCTTGATGAAAGTGAAACAGGAGAGTGAAAAAGTTGGCTTAAAGATCAACATTCAGAAAACGAAGGTCATGGCATCTGGTCCCATCACTTCATGGGAAATAGACTGGAAACAGTGGAAACAGTGTCAGACTTTATTTTTGGGGGCCCCAAAATCACTGCAGATGGTGATTGAAGCCATGAAACTAAAAGATGCTTACTCCTTGGAAGAAAGGTTATGACCAACCTAGACAGCATATTCAAAGCACAGACATTACTTTGCCAACTAAGGTCCATCTAGTCAAGGCTATGGTTTTTCCAGTGGTCACGTATGCATGTGAGAGTTGGACTGTGAAGAAGGCTGAGTGCCAAAGAATTGATGCTTTTGAACTGTGGTGTTGGAGAAGACTCTTGAGAGTCCCTTGGACTGCAAGGAGATCCAACCAGTCCATTCTGAAGGAGATCAACCCTGGGATTTCTTTGGAAGGACTGATGCTAAAGTTGAAACTCCAGTACTTTGGCCACCTCATGCGAAGAGTTGACTCATTGGAAAAGACTCTGATACTGGGAGGGATTGGGGGCAGGAGGAGAAGGGGACGACGGAGGATGAGATGGCTGGATGGCATCACGGATTCGATGGACGTGAGTCTGAGTGAACTCCGGGAGTTGGTGATGGACAGGGAGGCCTGGCATGCTGCAATTCATGGGTTGCAAAGAGTCGGACATGACTCAGCAACTGAACTGTACTGAACTGAACTAATCAGTGAATATAGTAAAGTTTCAAGATATAAAATCAACACACAGAAATCCCTTGCATTCCTATACACTAATAATGAGAAAATAGAAAGAAAAATTAAGGAAAAAATTCCATTCACCATTGCAATGAACAGAATAAAATACCTAGGAACATATCTACCTAAAGAGACTAAAGACCTATATATAGAAAATTATAAAACACTGATGAAAGAAATCAAAGAGGATACTTATAGATGGAGAAATATACCATGTTCAAGGATCAGAAGAATCAATATAGTGAAAATGAGTATACTACCCAAAGCTATCTATAGATTCAGTGCAATCCCTATCAAGCTACCAACGGTATTTTTCACAGAGCTAGAAGAAATAATTTCACAATTTGTATGGAAATTAAAAAAAAAAAAAAACTCGAATAGCCAAAGCAATCTTGAGAAATAAGAATGGAACTGGAGGAATCAACCTGCCTGACTTCAAGCTCTACTACAAAGCCACAGTCATCAAGACAGTATGGTACTGGCACAAAGACAGAAATATAGATCAATGGAACAAAATAGAAAGCCCAGAGATAAATCCATGCACCTATGGACACCTTATCTTTGACAAAGGTGGCAAGAATATATAATGGAGAAAAAATCTCTTTAACAAGTGGTGCTGGGAAAACTGGTCAACCGCTTGTAAAAGAATGAAACTGGAACACTTTCTAACACCATACACAAAAATAAACTCAAAATGGATTAAAGATCTAAATGTAGGACCAGAAACTATAAAACTCCTAGAGGAGAACATAGGCAAAACACCCTCTGACACAAATCACAGCAGGATCCTCTATGGCCCACTTCCCAGAATATTGGAAATAAAAGCAAAAATAAAAATTTTAAAAAGGGATCTAATTAAAATTAAAAGCTTCTGCACAACAAAGGAAACTATAAGCAAGGTGAAAAGACATCCTTCAGAATGGGAGAAAATAATAGCAAATGAAGCAACTGACAAATAACTAATCTTAAAAATATATAAGCAACTCCTGCAGCTCAATTCCAGACAAATAAACGGCCCAATAAAAACATGGGCCAAAGAATTAAACAGACATTTCTCCAAAGAAGACATACAGATGGCTAACAAACACATGAAAAGATGCTCAACATCACTCATTATTATAGAAATGCAAATCAAAACCACAGTGAGGTACCATTTCATGCCAGTCAGAATGGCTGCAATCCAAAAGTCTACAAGCAATAAATGCTGGAGAGGGTGTGGAGAAAAGGGAACCCTCTTACACTGTTGGTGGGAATGCAAACTAGTACAGCCACTATGGAGAACAGTGTGGAGATTCCTTAGAAAACTGGAAATAAAACTGCCTTATGACCCAGCAGTTCCACTGCTGGGCATACACACAGAGGAAACCAGAATTGAAAGAGACACATGTACCCCAATGTTCATCGCAGCACTGTTTATAATAGCCAGGACATGGAAGCAACCTAGATGTCCATCAGCAAATGAATGGATAAGAAAGCAGTGGTACATATATAATAATGGAGTATTACTCAGCCATTAAAAAGAATACATTTGAATCAGTTCTAATGAGGTGGATGAAACTGGAGCCTATTATGCAGACTGAAGTAATCCAGAAAGAAAAACACCAATGCAGTATACTAATGCATATATATGGAATTTAGAAAGATGGTAACGATAACCCTGTATGCAAGAGAACAAAAGAGACACAGATGTATAGAACAGTCTTTTGGACTCTGTGGGAGAGGGAGAGGGTGGGATGATTTGGGAGAATGGCATTGAAACATGTATAATATCATACAAGAAACGAATCACCAGTCCAGGTTCGATACAGGATACAGGATGCTTGGGGCTGACACACTGGGATGAACCAGAGGGGTGGTACGAGAAGGGAGGTGGAAGCAGGGCTCAGGATGGGGAACACGTGTACACTCATGGCGGATTCATGTTGATGTATGGCAAAACCAATACAATATTGTAAAGTAATTATCCTCCAATTAAAATAAATAAATTTAAATTTAAAAAAAAAAAACGCTGTTGAAAAAAAAAGTAAGTCATCTCCAAATCTGCAACCCCATTGTGTTACTTAAACATTAAACAAAATTGTTTACTAGAAATTCATATTTAACTGTGTATCCTTATTTTATTTAGTAGTCCTGTCCCTCCAAAATCTTTTCAATTTTCAGTATATAAAAATTTAATGAGATCATCATTTATTGAGGATACAACTTGAAAGGTGTATTTGCAAATGACATATATTTGAAAAAAAAAGACACATATTTGCAAAGTTTATTGTAAACTCTCTTGCACACTATTTTGTGTTCTTTTATTTTTTTCTTTGTAACTTTGTGTAGATTTTAAACCTAATTTACAGCCAAACTTTCCTTATTAGCCTAAATCTCAATTTTTTCACATGCCTCAAGCACTCCATGATTATTTCTATTTTAAAGATATACCTTCTTGGCCACAACAAATAGTGTAGTCTCTTCCTTCATTATCATCCGAATGGGGTGGCAGTTATCCTGCCACTTTCTTGAAATAGATCCTGTTTTTATGTTTTTCCTGATTTTTCTTCCTCATTTGCAGAGAGCTTTTCTTCCAATAGCTTTCTAAGGTATGATGCATATGAAGGACATTTTTTAAGAAATACAATGTCTGAACATGTTATTTAGCTAACTTTATATCTGATAGAGAGATCACCCTGTCATGTAACTATAGGCTTGAAATATTTTCATTACCAACTACGAAGACCTACTCCCATAATCAGGAATTAGAGAAGAATGTATACCAGCTAGACAAAGGCTTCACTTTGAGATTTTTGAGTCTGTTGTAATTTGCTTGTTTTTTAAGTGAATGTACTTCCAGTCTATGCAGATCTTTAGCAGCAGGAAGCTAGTCTTTTATTCTTTGATGTATGAGATGACATACCGAGAAGACAAGTAGATAAGACTTTATGAGGCATTGCATAGAAACAAAGAGACCAAAGAAAGGATAAGCCCCAAAGACTGTGCATTGACTGTATCCAAATACGTAGTTGAACACCAAACTCTGCAGCTACAGAGGAGAATTCTAGAAGTCCACAGTAAAACTGCAAGAGGCTAGAGTAAGAACAGATGAGAACTGACCAGATATCAACTACTACACACAGTGGAAGAAAAATAGTTTATAGGTTGAAGCTAGGATGTCAAAGACTGTCAGAACAAAAAACTGAGAATCCTTTGAAGAGGATAACAGAATGAGTCAGTACTACATCTTATCCATATTGTCCAATTTTCCAATATTTTATATGATCCAAAGATATGGAAACTGACTTATACTCAGGGTAAAAAAGCAATCTATCAAAACTGATTCCAAGTCAGTCATCACAGACAGATATTTGACATAGGAATTCAAGATTTAAAAACAGCTTTTACAGAAATATTCAGACAACATAAAGGGAGTGGGGAAAGGCCCTAAGGGGGGCAGATGTGCTTGCATACTAAGTTGTTTCAGTCGTGTTCAACTCTTTGCGATCCTATGGACTGTAACCAGACTGGCTCCTCTGTTCATGGGGTTCTCCAGGCAAGAATACTGGAATGGGTTGCTATGCCTTCCTCCAGGGGATCTTCCTGATCCAGGGATCGAACCCAAGTCTCTTGCCTCTACAAATTGCAGGCATATTCTTTACTGCTGATATACCAGGGAAGCCCCAAACAGAGGAATGCTGCTAAGTCATTTCAGACATGTCTAACTCTGTGCGACCCCATAGATGACAGCTCACCAGGCTCCCCCATCCCTAGGATTCTCCAGGCAAGAACACTGGATGGGTTACCATTTCCTTCTCCAATGCATGAAAGTGAAAAGAGGAATAGAAACAATGAAAAATGAAATACCAAAGCTGATTAGCTCAATAACTGAAATAAAAGATTTAACAGATTGTTTCAACAGAGATTGGAAATGATGGAATTAGTATTTTAAGATCGATAAGAGAACTGTTTTTGTTTGTTTGTTTGTTTGTTTGTTTTTTAACCTAGAGAACATAGAGAAAAAATTTAAGGGAACTAAAATGAGTCTCAGAGACCCATGTGAAAATATAAAGTGATAAGAAAAGAAGTGAAATTTGAATCTCAGAATGAAAGAAAGCAGAGTGCAAATAGAGAAAAAAAAAAAAAAACTTGAAAAAATAATGACTGAAAATTTTTGTAAATAATTAAACCCTAAGCAGAACAAAGAAAACTATACTCTTCAGTTTAGCTGAAAACCAATGACAGGAACATCCTGAAAGCGTTTCACATACAAAGGTAAACACTTTATGTACGGGAGAAAGCCAATTTGATTAATGGCTGATTCTCATTCAGTTCAGTTCAGTCGCTTAGTTGAGTCCAGCACTTTGTAACCCTGTGAAAGCTGTCCATCAGCAACTTCTGTAGCTTGCTCAAACTCATGTCCACACAGTCTGTGATGCCATCCAACCACCTCATCCTCTGTTGTCCTCTTCTCCCCCCGTTAATCATTCCCAGCATCAGGGTCTTTTCCAGTGAATCAGTTCTTCGCATCAGGTGGTCATAGTATTGAAGCTTAAGCTTCATCATCAGTCCTTTCAATGAATACTAAGGACTGATTTCATTTAGGGTGGACTGGTTGGATCTCCTTGCAGTGCAAGGGACTCCCAAGAATCTTCTCCAACACCACATTTCAAAATCATCAATTCTTCAATGCTCAGCCTTCTTTACACCAACTGTCACATGCATGTATGACTACTGGAAAAATCATAGCTTTGACTTAAACAAACCTTTGTCACAAAGTAATGTCTATGCTTTTTAATATCCTGTCTAGGTTTGTAAAAGCTTTTTCTTCCAAGGAGCAAGAATCTTTTAATTTCATGCCTGTAGTCACCATCTTCAGTGATTCTGGAGCCCAAGATAATAAAGTCTGTCACTGTTTATATTGTTTCCCCATCTATTTGCCATGACATGATTGGACTGGATGACATGATCTTAGATTTTTGAATGTTGAGTTTTAAGCCAGCTTTTTCATTCTCCTCTTTCACTTTCATCAAGAACAATTATAACATGATATCCCATATATTGAAAGAAAAATACTTATAATTGACCAAACTCTCTTCATCTAACATATTTATTTTTTAATGAAAATAATATAGACATGTTTATATAAATCAAAAGTGGAAAGGACAAATTATTAGCAGGTCTGCACTGCAGGAATTGCTAAAGTAAGTTCTTCAAGCTGAAGAAAGTGACTCCAGATGACAAATGTGAATAAAAAGGTCTTAAGTGTTGGAAATGGTATGTGAGTAAATATACACCCACATATACTTTTGTCTTTTCCCTGAAACCGTGTTTTTGTTTAGAGTAAAAATTACATCAGTATATTATTCTGTCTATAATGTTTATGAAAATGCTAGCAATAGAATAAGGTATAAGTGGAAATATATCATTGGAAGCACATTTCCAACATTTTAGTAGAAGTAATTCAATATTAAATGCCAGGAAATTATAACAAATCAAAAAGCATATTTCAATGCTTCCAAAAATTACAAAAACATCAATGTAAATAGATTCTGCTATAATGCCAATAACAAATTTTTAAAATATATTACATTGTTGTTCAATAAAAAATAAATTAAGAAAGAAGACAGAGGAAAATTAAAATAATGAAGGCAAAATGGAAAACAAATATCAAAATGTTAGACATAAATAAATACAATAGTACCATTGATTGAATTAAATGTAAATAGACTAGACATACCATTCAAATGACTGAGATGAGGTTTAAAAAAAGAGGGGACATAATATACTGCCCACAGGATATATACTTCTTAAGCATCTACATACTTAAGCTGAATGCAAGCAGGGAGAAATATCCAACAAACAAAAAAGCATAAAAAAATGTGGAGTGGTTAAATAAATATAAGCAAAATAAAACTTAAATACAAGGAATATTATTAGAGATGGAATATTAATCACGATGCAATTTCTAGATATTCCAAAGATATAATAAAGATAAATATATCATAAATATACCTTATATCTAAGTTTTAAAATACATAAAATTACAATGTAAATTACATGATATGCATTATTTTTAAATGCACATGAAATATTAACCAATATAGATCATATTTTAGTCCATATTTAAATTTTAATGAATTTAAAAAGATAATAGTACAGACTGTATACTGTGAGCAAAGCAGAATTAGTTTTGAGACTAGCAAAAATTGGAAAAATTTATAAATACTTAGAAATTAATTTAGGCCTTCTAAACAACTCATCCTGCTGCTGCTGCTAAGTTGCTTCAGTCATGTCCAACTATATGCGACCCCATAGATGGCAGCCCACTAGGCTCCCCTGTCCCTGGGTTTCTCCAGGCAAGAACACTGGAGCGAGTTGCCATTTCCTTCTCCAATGCATGAAAGTGAAAAGTGAAGGTGAAGTCGCTCAGCTGTGTCCAACTCTTAGCGACTCCATGAACTTCAGGCAACCAGGCTCCTCTGTCCATGGGATTTTCCAGGCAAGAGTACTGGAGTGGGGTGCCATTGCCTTCTCTGAAAAAACTCATGGATCAAGCAAAAAATGCTAAGGGATATTAGATAAAATCTTGAATGATATAGAAATCCAGAACATATACAAATTGTGGTATGAGCCTGAAGAAATTCTTAGGGAGTAATTTACACTTTTAAATGTTTCATTAGAAAGAAAAAGCCTGAAACCAAAACTCTACACTTATACCTCAAGAGTCTAGAAAAAGAAGAGCAATTTAAGACTAAATAAGCTTTCAGAATGGGAAAAAAAAAAGCAAATAAAACAACTGACAAAGAATTAATTTCCAAAATATACAAGTAGCTCATACAACTCAATACCAGACAAACAAAAATCAAATCAAAAAGTGGGAAAGAGACCTAAACAGACATTTCTCCAAAGAAGACATACGGATGGCTAACAAACACATGAAAAAATGCTCAGCATCGCTCATTATTAGAGAAATGCAAATCAAATTTATTGTGAATTCAAATCAAATGAAAATCAAAATTACAGTGAGATATCACCTCACACTAGTTAGAATAACCATTATCAAAAAGTCTACAAACAATAAATGCTGGAGAAAGTGTGAAGAAAAGGGAATCCTCTTTCATGATTGGTAGGAATGTAAATTGATACAGTCACTATGGAAGACAGTATGAAGATCCCTTAAAAAAAACTAGGAATAAAACCACCATATGACCCAGCAATCCCACTAGTAGGCATATACCCAGAGGAAACCAAAATTGAAAAAGAGACATGTACTGCAATATTCATTGCAACACAATTTATAATAGCTGGAACACAGAAGCAAGCTGGATATCTATTGACAGATGAATGGATAAAGAAGCTCTGGTACATATAAGACAAAACAAGTATGAAAAGAGAAAAATAATACACAATGGAAATCACTTAAAAATCAATTAAATAGAAAAGTGATAAGGAATAAAGAGAAGCAATAAAACCTAAAGCCATTTATTTGAAAATAACAAAAAAATTAATACACTGTTGGCTCCACAGACCAAAAAATGAGAGAAAGAAGGTTTTGCTATTTGCAAGCTACCCAACTTGTGGTGTTTTATTGTGGCATCCAAAACAAACTAAGAGATTCAACACTGCAGAAGCTAATCATTTTAAAATGAGTTATGTGCATTATTAAATATAAGAAACAGTAACATAGAATGATGCTTTCCAACCATTTTAGACATTGACTCTAAAGAGTCAAACACATTTTCACAGCAGTCACAAAAACTCTTTCAGCTTAGTTCTGGCCAGCTGTTTAATGAGGACAGCTATAAACTTCAGACTACATAAATGTGGTGCATTAGTCTTATTCAGCATCTTAGTATATTCATGTTCTCCATAAATCTTCTGTTCCAAGCTGCTCAAATTACCTTCCAAAGAGGAAATATAAGTTGTCCAACTTAGAACAGTTCATGGATAATGATGACTTCCATAAATTGAGGGTTTGAAAATGTAGTGAAAGAGTATAGAGAGCTTTTGAGATGGAGTCAAATGTAAAACAACTCAGTGGAGAACATTTCCTAATGTCATCACCCTGCTACATTGAAAGCAAATTTGACTTAGAAAAATTGTTAACTGGACCTTTAAATTTTTCCTACCTCTGTTCAGCAAATTTTCTCCAGTGTTCTAAACTGGCAGCCTAGGAAATCTCCTAAAGTTTATTTGGGAGATAGAGTGGAGATAAGGGGCTTCTGTCTTAGCTCAGTGAGTAAAGGATCTGCCCGCAGTGCCGGAGACCTGGGTTCGAATCCTAGGTCTGGAAAATCACATGGACAGAAGAGCCTGACAGGCTGCAGTCCATGGGGCCACAAGAGTTGGACATGACTTAGCAACTAAACCACCACAGAGTGAAAATAAAGGGAACCCAAATATGTAGGCTTGAAAACGTCATTAAAGCTCCAGATATGGAAAAGTTACTTTTTCTTATATATTACTGAAATTTGTTATAAAATAACTTCTAAGTATAGGTTCTGGGTCCAAAACATTGAGAATTATTGTTACTTATCCTCAAAAAACTATTTTATAAAGTTCCAATTTTTGAATATTTAAATATCAGGAATAAGATCTTATTATCTTCTAATTTTCTAGATACCAATGTCTCGAGATTCAAATAGCTTATAGATGTTTATAATTTCTTCCTTTCTAGTTTTCACATTTTTGCAGTTTGTTTTGTGTAAACAGGATTTCTGAAGGTGGTTTTGTAATTTCTCTTTCTACTGTATGCTTTTATTCATCTTTATGCCCTGTTGCTAGTCTTCTTAATACAAGTGTTTCACTACATTTTATAAATCCCCATTGGTTTGAATTTAGTGAATATGTTTAGAACACTTCATTGCAATGAAGAATGGAAGTATCAGTTGATTTCAAGTCAACCAAAGGGAAGATGCAATCATAAGAAATATTAAAATAAATATATCCAAATGAAGAAATTGCAATCTTTTTTAACTTGCTGTGGATAAAAAATACTTATTTTTGAGTAGTAGAATTCTAGCATCTCTTGTCTTACAATTTTTACATTGTTCTGCTTTATTCTCATTACATTTGTATTAAGAAATTATGAAGCTTCTATCTAAAGTTTCTGTAAAAACCAGCAAAACTAAATTGTCAAGAGAATCAGAAATTCCAATTTTGCATCTGCTTTTAATATTGACCTTACCTTTGAGGGTAATATTTTAATATTTTCCTGAATATATATTTATGCACATACATTCATGAAAAGATAATTATATTTTATTCAAATTCAATAAAATAATTATCAATTGTCATTATGCAATTTTCCATCAGAGAAAAAGGATTTTCACAGAAAGCAACTTAATAATCAATGCAGTTGCTACATTTTCAAATGAATAGAAAGTGAACCATGACAGACAAAGTTAAAGGATAAGTAAATGCTTAAGCAAGTAGAAAAAGAAAAAAAAAGCCTTGATATTTGTTTTAAAATTCAAGACTGCAATTATAAGATCAAGCTAGTTCAAAGATTCAAATGGCTGTCGTATAAATGAGCTGTATTGTGTCACATTTACAGGATTTAAACTGCAGTTCATTTCCTTTACCACATATAGATGTGCTCTTAGCCTACCATCCTATCCATTACATTCTCATGCCTTTTAAACAATCCAACTTCAGCAATATACTTAGAACAGACAGATCTCAGATAGAGAGAGCTCATGCCCTGGCCTTACAACTCACAATACCCAAGGATAATTTGTAAATCTAAACTCTTGAAATTGAATGCATTTTAGGTTATGGGATAATCTATTAGAAATATACAGATAATCTAAGTGCTTGTGGAAACCCGTGGTTGTATGCCAGGCTCACAGAGGTTCCAATTTGATCTCTAGGTCACCCCAAAGAAATTCTCCCGATGGGATTTTGCCTTTAGAGAGACAAAGTGAATTGATTCTGTTGAAATATTCATTAAATTAAAAGGCTTCATTTACTATTCTAAAAGCAATTAATCAGTTCTTCTCATTCTGCATAGTACAGTATTAGCTACCACTCTACAAAAGGGCATTACTGCTCTAGGGAAAATGCAATGTATGGAAAGAAAAATTGATAGAATCTGTTAAGAAAGTTAGTTACAGGCTTAACAATGTAAAGTTTTTATGGAATTATAGAAAACTTTGGAACAGACTGGTGAATAAAATTGCTTGCAGATAGTAATTGAAAATAAAAACATTAAGTTAAGAAAAAGAAAACAATGGCTGTAGAGGAGACTTTTGGAGAGTTTAAGATTTATTAAATAGAATTTAAATCCAAGTATAAGGAAAAGCAACTTCATAAAAATATAAAGAGTCAATATTGATTTTGATTAAGAAAGTTTAGCTAAATATTTATAACAATGATAACAGGAAGTGTTCTCAATCATTAAGAAAATGTTCATTTCTGTAAAATCTCTTTACATTCACATATTCATAATTAATTATTTTGGTAACAATATGTGGAGCCCATCAACCCTAGGAAACCAACTGAATACAGCACAGGACAATAGTCAAAGAACTTGTAAACCAAAGGTATATTCCTTTGACAGAATTTCAGTGCAATATATAAGTTATTGTATGGTTCCAACATAGGATCAATATACTAATATAACAAAAAGTGAAAGTATTAGTCCCTTAGGTGTATCCAACCCTTTGTGACCCCATACACTATAGCTTGCCAGGCTCCTCTGTCCATGGAATCTTCCAGGTAAGAATACTGAAGTGAATAGCCATTCCCTTTTCCAAGGAATCTTCCCAATCCAGGGATCAAACCTGGGTCTGTGGCATTGCAGGCAGATTCTTACCATGGAGCTACCAAGGAAGCCATAAAATTAATGTAATTTTGCTAACCTAGGGGCTTCCCAAGGTGACAGAGTAAAGAAGAACTCATCTGCCAACGCCAAAATTGATCCCTCAGTGAAGAAGGTCCCCTGGAGAAGGAAATGGCAACCTATTCCAGTAATCTTGCCTAGAGAATACCATGGACATAGGATCCTGGTGATCTACAGCCCATGGAGTTTCAAAAGTTAGACACAATTTAGCGGCAGCGCACAAACCTGTTACTAGAGCTTGACAGATTTAGAACAGTGATAAGACTATTGCTGCCTTTAATAAATAGTATTTCTCTACATTATATTATGTGATGTTTCAACATTTGGAAGATCTGTAGAACTATCATTTATCTAATAGTTTCTGAAATACCAAAGCATAGTTTATAAGTTAAGTTTGAGCAAAAATCTGTTTAAAGTGCCAAACAAATTAAATAGACCTCAGTTCAGTTCAGTTCCTCAGCCAAATCCAACCTTTTGCAGCCCCATGGACTGCAGCATGCCAGGCCTCCATGTCCATCATCAATTTTCAGAGTTTACTCAAACTCATGTCCATTGAGTCGGTGATGTCATCCAACTATTTCATCCTCTGTTGTTCCCTTGTCCTCCCATCTTCAATCTTTCCCAGCATTAGGGTCTTTTCAAATGAATCAGTTCTTCACATCAGGTGGCCAAAGTAATGGAGTTTCAACTTCAACATCAGTCCTTCTAATGAATATTCAGGACTGATTTCCTTTAAGATGCACTGGTTGGATCTCCTTGCAGTCCAAGAGACTTTCAAGAGTCTTCTCCAACACCACAGTTCAAAAGCATGAATTCTTTGGTGCTCAGCTTTCTTTTATAGTCCAGCTCTCACGTCTATACATGACTAGTGGAAAAACCATAGCCTTGACTAGATGGACCTTTGTTGGCAAAGTAATGTCTCTGCTTTTTAATATGTTGTCTAGGTTGGTCATAACTTTCCTTCCAAGGAGTAAGCGTCTTTTAATTCCATGGCTGCAGTCACCATCTGCAGTGATCTTGGAGCTCCTCTCCCCCCCAAAATAAAGTCAGCTACTGTTTCCACTGTTTCCCCATCGATTTGCCATGAAGTGATGGGACCAGATGCCATGATTTTCGTTTTCTGAATGTTGAGCTTTAAGCCAACTCTTTCACTCTCCTCTTTCACTTTCATCAAGAGGCTCTTCAGTTCTTCTTAGCTTTCTGCCATTAGGGTGGTATCATCTGCATATCTGAGGTTATTGATATTTCTCCCAGCGATCTTGATTCCAGCTGTGGTTCATCCAGTCCAGGATTTCTCATTATATACTCTGCATGTAAGTTAAATAAGTAGGGTGACAATATACAGCCTAGACATACTCCTTTCCCTATTTGGGACTGGTCTGTTGTTCCATGTCCAGTTGTAACTGTTGCTTCCTGACCTCCATACAGATTTCTCAAGAGGCCGGTCAGGTGGTCTGGTATTTCCATCTCTTTAAGAATTTTCCACGGTTTGTGGTGATCCACACAGGGGCTTTGGGTTCAGTCTCTACTTAGGGAACTAGATGTCTCATGCCTCTCAACTAAGAGTTTGCATGTCATAGCTAAAGGCTCTGGATCTGCATGCCCAGCAAAGGTCAAAAATCCCAAGTGCCATAAATAGGACCTGGCACATACAAATAAATATTTGAAAATATGAATAAGAAGAAAAAATTTTGAAAAGCAATTTAAAAATAGATAACAAAATTTAAAATCTGTGTACTCTAGGACTCAGCAATAAATACTAGAGAAACTCTTGTATACAAAGAAACTTATTTAAGGATGTTCTTTGGAGCATTGTGGTAACACCCTAAATGTCTACAAACAGAATGTAAAGGGGTTGAGAAATTGTGATGTATTTATACAATGAAATGAAACATGGAAAATGCAAATGAATGCCTAACACTACATGTATCAACATGATTTAATCTTACAGCTTTTTCTGGCAAATTAAAGATGCAGAAAGATGTACTATGTATGTTACTATCTTAGAACAATGTGTATATTTTGGGGCTTATAGATGTGTCATAAAAGTACAAAATGTTCCATAAAATTTATAAATGGTAATTTCAGAATCAAGATAATGTCTGAGGAGCATTGAAGGGGAATCCAATTGGGAAAGTTTACACAGAAAACTCTAATTCTACTGACAGTAGTTTTTTTTTTTTTTTTTAATCTTTTTCTGTGGTGTTTGGGGTCTGGATTGCTCTATTTTCTATACTTTTTATAAGACTTCAATACTTAATAATCAAAAAGGTACACAAAGAAAGGGAAAAAAGCTATTAAGCATTCAAGTTTAAGCTATTGGCCAGAGAGGAAAGCCACTGTGCTGAAAAATTCTAGAGGTTTTTTTTTTTTTTTTTTTTTTCTGAATGAGCAAAAATTGTGGAGGTGACGATCTTGGCCCCCAAAGAGCTATAAGCTCAAGAAATAATACACAAAAAATGAGATAAGTATCTTCCTTGCACAATAAGGACACAACCAGATGCTTCTTTGTTTCAATCTAAGATCTGAATTTAAAAAAAAATAGGTTACCACTAAAAGATGATTCATTTGCAATGTGTTGTTTTCACAGATAATGTAAAACTGCTCTGAAATGACATCTTCCTATGCAGATAGCACTGAACATGAGTGGAAAATCCAAAACTATGAGACACTTTGAAGAATCTAAGCTACTCCATTTTGTAAGGTTCCGGGAAAAGAGCCTTTGGAAATCTAAGAGCCTTTGGAAATCCCCTAACCTCACCCCACCACCTGAGAGCCAATCAGAACCCTTGGCCAGCCCGGGAAATTCAAATCAAGCCTGGGAAATGGGAACCAATCAGCACCCTTGGCCAGCCCGGGAAATGAGAACCAGTCAGAACTCAACACCTAACCCTTCACCAGAAGGTGACCAATCAGACCCGGAGACTCCCAAATTTTGAATTTTTTCTGCGAGAATACCCTATATAAGCAATATAATCCAGAGCTCAGGGCTCTTCCCTATAGCCGCTGCGTCAGTATCGGTGGGAGCCCCAGCTCGAGCTTTTTAATAAAAACTCTCTTGCTTTTGCATCGGATATCGGCTCCCTGGTGGTCATTGGGAGATTTCACAACTTGGGCATAACAACTTGAAAAAAACAACCACTAGTGAGAGTCAATACATAGGAAAAAGAGAAAAACGCTGCCAACTTGTCCCAAAAACTATTTCATAGATATAGTGAAAAATACCTATAAATCTATTACCCAAAATGCAAACAAACAGCAACTACAGGCTGGTACCCTGGTTGACAATAGGAGGAGTTGGCGCTATCCCCAGCTACAATTACTGAACTGTCAGGATATGACTGAAGAGAAAGTTCTGTCCTGTCATATCTTTTGTTCCCCAGTCTTTAATTACACCAATGGAAGGGCCAGTTCTTTACTCATTATGCAGTGTAAAAACAAGAAAGTCAATTGAAAGAATACCACCTCTGTCAGACATGTGAATCTGATGGACAATTGTGAGCTTCCCTGAAGGTGTGTAACTATAGGAATCCCATCTGCATGATCTATCCTTGGTGAATGTTGCTCCTCAAGGTCAAGTGTGAGAGCTCTCTGAGAATTTGCCCTTCTTCACACAGCAGCTAAGCTAGACATTCCATCAATCTACCTGAAGAAAGATGACCAAAAATGGCTTTGAAATTCTGCATTTTTATGTGGGTTGATATCTATGCAAATATTTGGTACACTCTAGTGAACTTTCAAAAATGAAAGGGGCAAACAAAGTTCAAACTTGATTTTTCTCTTCCTCTCTCCCTTTCTTCTTGCCTCCTTTCTTTGTCCTTATTTTTTTTCCCTCCTTTCTCTCCTTTCCTTCCCCACCTCTGTTTATCTCTTGCATTTTATTTCCCACACACACACACACATATGCATTCACAGACCCACACAATCCCCATCATGTACTACTGAGTATGCACTGTGTGCAAAGTGAAAGTGAAAGTGTTAGTTGCTCAGTCAAGCCTGAGTCTGCAAGCTCATGGACTGTATCCCCCAGGCTCCTCTGTCCATGGAATTCTCCAAGCAAAAGTACTGGAGTGAGTAGCCAATCCCTTCTGCAAGGGATCTTCCCAGCCCAGGGATCGAACCCAGATCTCCTGCATTGCAGGCGGATTCTTTCCCACTGAGCCACTGTGTGAGGCATCCTGCAAAGGAACTCAGACAATTTATTTTGGGGATATAGGCAAGCAAAGGGGCAGAGCACAAACATCAAAAGAATGACAAGTCAAGGAGTTGATGTAAACTAATTAGAACCAAATGAGTCCAAGATGGTAGACAAGTCAACTTCCACCAGAGCTTGAGCCTCAGTATATGCTTGTTGTAACATATTAGCAAGCTAAGTAACATACCCACAAGTGTCTTGACAGTTCCAACCATCAAAGGGCAAAAAGTGAGCATTGGCCCTATTCCTGGAAATTCCTGCCCCATTTCTAAATAGCTGGAATAATCCTCCCACTCATTAGCCTTTGAAATTACCCAGCTCATGAAAACTAACTGCACCATATTTTGGAGCACTCCTGCCTTCTGAGCTGGGCCACACTCTGTCTATGGAGTGTTTATCTTTAAATAAATCCACTTCTTACCTATCACTTCATCTCTTACTGAATTCTTTGTGTGACAAGACATCAAGAAGCTGAGCTTCTTTAAGTCCTGAGACCAGGTATATTATCCCAAATTAAAAGATGTGAGTTCAAGTCCCAGTTTGAGCTGAACGATTTCAGAAGGAAGGATCTGAAATAACTCTAGGCTATTGTAAAATCTACCCTGACACTTAAGCCATAGGATCCAGCAGATACAATGGTGTGTGGAATATAAATGGCAGATAGGGATGCTGTCCGGAGCCTTTGGCAGGACCCTTCAGGCTCTTAAAATTTTGAAAAAGAGTCTTGTCACTTTTTTATGCAGATAACTACTTTCTTTTTGAGAAACAGCTTTTAGCTTGACACCGGGCTTTAGTAGAATGCTTAACTATAAGCAAGTGAGCTACCATGTGAAGTGAACCACCTACCATGAACTGGGTGTTATATGACTGACCAAGCCATAAAATTAGGTGTACACAGCAGCATTCAATCATCAGATAAAGAAGCATAAATGAGATCAGACCCAAGCAGTCCCCAAAGGCACAAATAAATTACATATAGTGACCCAAATGTCCATGATTCTCTCTTCTGCTAAACTACCTTCTCTCTCCTAGCCTGTTTCTTGGCTTCATTGGGAGTTCCCTACAATCTATTGACAGAGGAAGAGAAGACATAAAAAAGTTTAATAATCAAGTGAAAATGATGACCCATTTTGTAGATATTAGTCAACATCCTTCCCCAGTGACATTTGCCATCATATCGATGGGCCCATGAACAAAGTAGCCATAATGGTGATGATGGGGGTTATGCATGGATTCAGTAACATGACTTCCACTCACCAAGGCTGGCTTGACTACAGCCACCACTGAGTAGCCAATCTGCCACCATTAGAGCTCAGCCCTGAATCTCTGATATGGCACCATTTACCTGGGTATTTAGTCAGTTACTTGGTAAAGTTGATTACATTGGACTTTCTCCTCCCCCATCACAGAGAGGGCAGTAATTTTGAAATCCTATAGGGGCCCTTTGAGAACCTCCCAAATAAAAAGGCCCTTCTATGTTCCCTGTTTTTTTTTTTTTTTTCTTTTAGATTTGTTTTTAATTGGAGGATAATTGCTTTACAAAGTTGTGTTGGTTTCTGCTGTACAATAACAAGGGTCAGTCATAATCCATTTCTTGTTTGTAGGGAAAAAATTTTAGCCTCCTAGACCTTTTCTGAGTTTCAAACAGCAGATTCAGGTAGTAATCAGAGGAGTGAGGGAATGCAGAAAGAAATGAGTTAAGCAATGAAACCTGGTCCTTGTACCTCCTCAGAGGATGTAAATAGCAATTTGATACTTATCTCTGAGTTCTTTTAGAGGAACTAAGGCCCTCAACCAGGTTTACAATGGTATCTTCAGATATCAAGCACCCAAGCGTATGCACTCCAGGCTGATTGGAACCAGGAGACTGATGATTGAGATTCCTGGGGCACAATCCTGTTACCGCCTCACCAACCAATCAGAGAAGGATTACACACCCTGTAGCTCTCATGCACACCCAATTTTGCCAAAACAAGCTTTTTCCTTGAAACCCATCAAGAAGTTTACCTTTTTTGAGCATTAGCTGGCCAGAATCTTTTTCTGGCACCCTACAATGCAAGCTGCACTTTCCTTCATCACAACTTGGGTGTCAGTAGATTGGCGTTACTGCATGTGTGCAAATGAACACAAGTTTGGTTCAGCAACAATTTGTTTTCACTGGAACAAACAGTTACTATGGATAAGAACTTTCCTCTTGTCTGAAGTACCTGTTACAAGGCTTCTGCATATGGTACCTATGAGACTGAGCACAAATGAAAAAAGGTTATACTGTATTTTATTACCAGAACTGTTTTTACTCCCTGGGAATTTTTAATGAGTTTTGCTTGTGACTTTATCATGTTCCCCAACATATTGAGGCAACTGGCATGATAGAATGGCAGAATGGCCTTTTGGAGATTCAGTTAGAGTGACAGCTAGGTGGTAACACCTTGCAGAACTAGGGCAAGATTCTCCAGAAGTCTGTATACACTCTGAAAGACATTTTCATTGCTTCCAAGTTTTTGCAATTATGAATAAAGTTGCTATAATCCTCCATGTGCAGGTTTTATGTGAACATGATTTTTAAACTCTTGGGAAAATACCAAGAAGCATAATTGCTGTGTCATTTATTAAGAGTATACTAAATATAATCTTACTATGTAATATGAAAAGAACTGCCAAACTGTCTTCCTAAGTGGCTATAGCATTTTGAGTTACTGTCATCGGTGAATAAGAGTTTCTGTTACTCTATGTTCTCATCATCATTTAGCAGTCAGCAAGTTTCCAAATTTTGGCATATTAATAGATATTTTTTTTGTTTTTAATTTTTATTCTCTGATGACAAGTGATGTGAAGCAGTATTTCACATGTCTATTTGTATACATTGTTTGATGAGATGTCTGTTTGATCTTTAATAATTTTTAATTGCCTATGTTTTTATTGTTGAGTTTTAAGTATTCTTATTTTGTATATGAATTATTTATCAGCTTTATCTTTTGTACAAATTTTCTCAAAAAATGTGGTATATTTTTATTCTCTTGCCAGTGTCTTTCGCAGTGCATATATATATGTAGATATATTTAATTTTAGTGAAGTATAATTTATCAATTCTTTCCTTCATGGATTAAATCTTTGGTGTTATAGCTAAAAAAGTCATCATTAAATCCCAGGTCATCTAGATTTTCTCTCATGTTATCTTCTAAAAGTTTTGTGGTTTTGCATTTTATATTTAGGTTGGATCCATTTTGAGTTAGGTTTTTTAAAGGTACAATGTATGTATATAGATTTATTTGATTGCATATGAATGTCCAGTTGCTCCAGCAACATTTGTTGAAGATACTTTGCTTGTTTTCTTGTATTGTCTCTATTCCTTGACTAAGTTTATGTGGGTCTATTTCTGGATTCTTTATTATGTCCCATTGATCTATTTCGCAGTATCTCAAAAGAATTTGCTAGGATTTTGATTGAGATTACATTGTATCTACAGATAAAGTTAGAAAGAACTGACATATTGACATTATTGATTTTTCCTATCTATGATCAGGAAATATCTCTCCAATTATTTAGTTCTTTGCTTTCTTCCATCAGGCATTGCTAGTTTTCTTCTTGTAGATTTTGTACATATTATGTTAGATTTATACCTAAGTGTTTTTTGTGGGAAGTGGTTCTTGAGAGGAGAAAGATATTATAATAATCTGTGGCCCTCTGATGAGCTACAGTACCCCAAAAGATATCCAATATATCTGCGGTATTGAACTTTTATGACAGTAAGACTAATTAGGAAAAAAATAGTTAAATTTTAGAGTACAACAAAGAAAACAAGTTTGAAAAAAACTACTTATAAAGGAAGGCTGAGGACCAAAGGACTGACGCTTTCAAATTGTAGTACTGAAGACTCTTGAGAGTCCCTTGAACAGCAAGGAGATCAAACCAGTTAATCCTAAAGGAAATCAATCCTGAATATACATTAGAAGGACAGATGCTGAAGAAGAAAGAGGTGACAGAGGATGAGATGATGGGATGGCATTGTCAACTCAATGGACATGAGTATATGCACAAACTCTGGGAGACAGTGAAGGACAGGGAAGCCTGGCATGCTTCAGTTCATGAGGTCACAAAGAGTTGGACATGACTTAGTGACTGAAAAACAGCAATTTTGCATTTAAATTAACAACCTGCATACCCATTGCACATTTTACTCATCTAAACATTCTATCATATATTAGTAAAATATGCTCTTGCTGCTGTTTAGTTACTTAGTTGTGTCTGACTCTTTTGAGACTCCGTGAACTGGAGCCCACAAGTCTCCTCTGTCCATGGGATTTACCAGGTAAGAATGCTGGAGTGGGTTGACATTTTCTTCAGTAAGGTACCTTCCTGACCCAGGGATAGAACCCAGTCTCCTACTTTGCAAGCAAATTCTTTACCACTGGAAAGCTTAGTAAAATCTATGTCTATTTTTAAAATTTAGGCATGATCTAATAACAAATGTCTTTGGATTCATTCTCTTCTCGTACCCCATGAGTCAAGATATTATGTATTTTGATATATTTTTATTTCTACTTAGAAACTTCTGTCTTTGAACTCCTGACTTTCAAATTCCAGCTAGTTATGACACATGAGGTAGCTTTCATTTCTCACTCACATGTTTCTGCTATGAACTGAATGCTTTTGTTCCCTCTCACCTGCCCTATTCATAAAATGAAGTCCTAATCCCCAGTGTGATGATATTTGGTCTTGGGGCCTTTGGAAGGCAATCAAATTTATATTAGATCAAGAAGATGGGACCATTATGATAAAATTAAGGCTCTTGTAAAAAGGGGAAGAGACCTGAGAACTCTCTCTAGGTCATTGAAGAATATTGCCAGAAGGCAGACATCTGCAAATCCGGAAGACAGCCTTTAGCAGGCAATTGAATTGCTGCCATCTTGATCTTGGACTTCTCAGCCTTCAATACTGTGAGAAATAAATTTTTGTTGCTATATCCACCCAGTCTATTACATTTTGTTACAGCAATCAGAACTAAGTTCCTAATCTATGTATGACTCTCACCACATTTGTTATACTAACCATTCTTCAAAGTCAGAAATTGAATTTAGAATTCAAATTTGAAGAAAGTGCTTGCCTTTACTGATTGAATATGAATTTTTTATATAATATTTTTTACAATGTTGTTGAAGGAGAGCAAAAGTAAAACACTGAAGATGACATGGAAACGTTTCTCAGATATGTGATCAAACTGAAGGAAAACAAAGGAGAAAGAGATATTAAGTTAATGACAGGTAAGGATTTGGACTCTTTCATTCCAAAGTATTCAATTTCTTTTTACCATAGCCAAAACCTAGTTAAGATTTTACTTTTTTTTTAACCAGGTCTTGGAGTTTAGTTCATATTTAGTGTAAATAGGGCTTTCGGAAAGGAACACTGGAGCATAGAAACATAAAACTTGCATATGAGTAGAAGGGATGAAACAATAGAAAATACCCTGCTAAATGACAGAAAAACCAGGGGAGGAACAAGACCTAGAGGGACACAGAGAAGGAGAGACTCCTTCTATGATGGTCTAACAGAAAGGCATAAAGTGTAATGGTAAAAAATCTAAAGTCAGCCTTAAGTATGTATATTTTTGTCTTTGGGAAGCAGGAAGTAGCAAAATTGAAAGGCTGAAAAGAAGGAATTTAAGTTATAGTGGTGGATTTAAAGATCTGGCAGTGGCAAGGCCTATAAACTGTGGAAAAGGAGGCTGAAAAACTAATGAGAAGCTTATTTTAGAGCTTCAATAGTCATGTTGAATAATTTTACCCTTATTGTCTTGTCAATGGGGAATTACTTTTTTGTTTGTGTGAAAGAAACTAATGGCTGTCTTTCCTTATCCATGTTCTTCTTCCTTTAGCAACCAAGACCCTGTTGTGTGGCTACCTAAAATGAAAACTACATTTCCTAGCCACGTTGTAGCTGGATGACATCATACAAACAAATTTATTACTTTCAGTGATAGAAAAGCAGAAATTGTGTGTGCAAATTCTAAGTGTCCTCAAAGGAAGAGCTATGTCCTTTGTTGTTTCTTCCTCCTTGTTGCTTGTACTAGCATCAAAAACCTGGATCTGGACTACCCATCTTGGACCATGAGACCAAGGGTATACCACAGAACAAAATATGAATTGGAAGTAGTCTGAATAGCTAACTTTATGAAACAGAGCTCCAAACTGCTTTAGCCACTGTTGTTTTGGGTTTTGTGTCATTTGCAGCTAAAAGTAATCCAGAGACAAATTGTTTTTCATTTGTTTATTTTTGTTATTATTGTTTTAAACCAAGGAATGACAGTCAAGATTTTGTGTGCATAGACCAGACTGGATTAAAAGAGATGCTTTAAAAAAAAATGCAGTAAGATATATAATAGATCTCTAAAACAAGTCCGGTTACAATAAGATTCATGTCTGAGGAACAAGATGAATAGATATCTGATTTTTAGCCAAGGTGACTAGAACAGTACTGGAGCCTATAAGTTTGGAAATGATGAGGGGTGTGTGTGTGTGTGTGTGTGTGTGTGTGTGTGTGTGTGTGACTTGATTATGATGGCTGTTAGAATTGTCCTCAAAGAAAGAGCTATGTCCTAGAATTGTGTGTGTGTGTATATGTGTGACCTGATCTTGATGGCTATTAAAACTGCAACAATTTTGTTATAATTCACCCACTTCCTTGGCAAAACACCTGAGCCATCAAATTGATTGAATCACAATAGGACCAAACCTGTACTTTGGGAAGATTTACCCAAATCCACACATCTAGAGGATAGAATAGCAGAAATATTTGAGTTCTTGGTCTCTGTGCTCCATTACTTAAGTAATTATGGAGTATAGCAGAGAATTTTCTTCTTTAAAAGATAAGAGTAACACAGGTATCAAAGCAGTTTAATAGCAGGTTTCTTTTAAACCAGTGTTGCTCAGCCTTGGCATCTGGGCCAGATACTTTTTCTTGAGAGGACTTTCCTGCACATTGTAGGATGTTTAGCCTCCTCCTGGTGCCCACCCACTAGATGACTAACATTCTTTCTCTCCCCTCTCTCATAGTTGTGGCAACCAAAAATATCCCCAGACACTGCCAAATTTGCTTTCAGGGCAAAATTGTCCCCAGTACAGACCCAGTGGTTAGAAGGTACAGAAGAAAGGATGCAGGTTTTACTTAGATTTATCCCCTCCCCTTTTTTTTAATACTACAGTCTTTTTTGTTCTTGATCCTATAACTTCATGTGTGCACTCAAACAAGATACCCAGCTTTAAACTAGAAATAGCAATCCACTTCTTCATCTCTGCCTGGATTATCTCAAAAAAAGATAGGGATAAAAATGATAATGTACACAAAGCCTGTGGTATGCCCTTAGTACAAAGTAAACATCATCGATTATCTTTCTTAAAAAAGGAGAAAATACACAGAAGTGATTTTTTTTTTTGCCTTTCTAATTTGCACTGAAATTTTTGAGGTATTTAGTTATCTATTTAAAGGTTTTCTTTTGAATGTCCAATTCTGCACTCATTGGTTTTAGATTGTGATCTCCTATAGAAGTACAATTATTTAAAATCTTTTGCACACAGTTTTACACAGTATCATGTGCACATAAGCCTCTTCACAACACCAGCTACACTGACAGCAGTGGTGTGGTTCTGCTTTTCACCTCTTTGCTGTAACACCCATGACTATGGATGATACATTGCTAAATTTTTACTACTGTTTGTTCTAAAATAGAATTATATAGATTCAACAGGATCCTTGAGTCTCATACAAAAGGTATTATCAGCGACCCAATTGTATCTTCCCTTGGGTCTAACTTTGAGTCAGGACTAGGAATTACAATGTTATATGTTTATGAAGCACTTGACATCCTGTGCTCAGAGTCATTATTGTTTTCTCTTGTTACAGCTAAAGTTGTTTGTGGAACAAACTGGACAAAAATTACACTGAGGCGTCTGGATTTCTCTAGAGAATTTCAAGAAAACCTGCTTTGTCATGTTCCAAAGAGGCTGTATAGTGAATGTCTTCCTTTATACTGACAATGTTATAAACAATTACTATAGCCTGGCCTCATTGTAGAAAGATCTCTAGCCATGTTTCAAAAGGTTTATGGTCAGTCATTGAAATATTTTTTTTCTCAGATAAGTATGCATATAATTCTATTACTCCAAGTGCCCTATTTACAGAAATAAAACTCAGAACTTTTCCTGTTTCAATAAAAAAAAAATGTGTGCTCACTGGTTTATTCACTGCTAGCAGAGTACTCACCAAGTGAGCTGTCTTGTTCAGTAACTTCTTCTTATAGTAAATATTAGTATTTTATTCCACAGAAAAGCTCTACTAACCAAAGTTGCAGCACAAAGTATCACAATAAGCTAACATCTGGGCCTGTTCTCTCATGACCTCTCAGTGCTACATACATGTCTCTGTGGTGACAATTTCATTTAGGCAACAGTTAAGTCTAGATCCAGCGATGCAATCATTTATGAATTTTATATACAAATCCATGCATGAGAGTAATTCCAAGAAAGATAAAGGAGGTGGAAATTTTTATTCATAGCTAGTGTTTCAGTAACTGCCTATAAGAATCTATTAAAAGAAAACAAATCTTGACTTGCTCTTTTTCATTCTCTTCTTTTTAACATATAGATTTGGGTTTTGAACTTCAACTACTTCTAGCAAGCATTTCACCTCGCCTAGTTTCTGAGTGATTCAAAAGGAAATTGAAAATTATAACATTTCTTTGTATATAGCACTATAAAAAGTTAACTGAATCAGTAATTTATATTAGGACAACCTGTATACCCTGGAGAAGGAAATGGCAACCCATTCCAGTATTCTTAACTAAAAAATCCCATGGATGGAGGAGCCTGATGGGCTACAGTCCATGGGGACATGACTTAGTGACTTCACTTATAGTGAATATAAGTAGTTTTGGTAAAACAAAGGTGAAAATGAAATCCTCAATAAAATTCAGAATGTCTTGTTAAGTTTGAATTTCATATTTTTGCATAAGTATCTCATATTTTCGTATTTCACATCTCATATTTTTGTGTAAATATATCCCCAATATTAAACTCATCTTTCATCATAAATTCAAATTTAAGTGGGAAATTTATATTTTTGTTTGCTAAATTTGACAACTTAATGAAGGCAAATCAGAGATGTAAATATTAAAATATTAAAATAGTGCCATCTTACAGTATTAGTGTCAATATTTTTAAACATCTGAAGTTTCTCCTTTTATTTTCAAGGTCTATAATATAAAATATTTAGAACAAATAAAAGGAGATGCTTCACTCAGCAGGCAGTCACCTTGTGAAATTCACTGTCACCATAGGTCACTGGGCTGGATAATTTTATGACCAATAATAACATTTGTCTGAATGCATGCTGAGAAAAGGTAATCAAATCTCACACTTTAGGGAATAAGTTGCTCATCGCAGAAATTGGGAGGGAATGACTTCCTGCACAATTGACTGGGGGTATTATGAGGGTTACGGTCATTGTCAGAGAGGCCACCTGCCTCCATGGATCAGTACAGAGGCTGATATGTCACTGAGTGCAGTCTCAAAAATGGATGCAAAATTCCCTGATAATAATGAGGATGATCATGATGATAGAAATAATGGTGCATAGATTCATTTAAAAGAGAAAACTCATGTATTAATGAGGAAAGGTATTTAAGTTGAGTTAATTTTACATGTTGCAAGCTAAATAAATATATTAATTTTTGCAGCCTTTTTTTCCTTTTTGGGTTAAGATTATAGAAAGTACAAAGAAATGAAGACTGTCACTAGCTGTTTGCTATCTAGAGAAGGAGATACCCTCCTTTCTTACAGAGGATATCTGTCTGTCTTTATGGTCCCATCATGTTTATCAATTAATCTCAATTTTACAGCATCAAGGTGAGAAACAATTCTAATCTAAACTTAAATCATATTAAGAAGCTAGTTTCACAAAATTATGAGAAAGAATATTTGGCCAATTCTTTCAAGATCTCAGCACTTTCTTTTTTCTACATCTAATGAATCTGAATTTGCTATGCTCTCTTGATTTCCTTTATCTCAAAGAAAGTGATATGATAAATTAATTCATTCTAAGGTAAAATCAGTCCCTTTGAGTGGAGTTCTGGGCAAGTCTGGTGAGGGGAGGTAAGGAGAAGCAATGATTTACCTAAAGCAATGAATGCCTAAGGAGCTCCAGGAAATTCTTTAGTGTCCTTTATGTCATTTCATATTCAAGCCTTTCTATTTCACTTATTTGAAAGTGAGGGTGAAAGTCACTCAGTCATGTCTAACTCTTTGTGACCTCATAGACTCATCCATGGAATTCTCTAGGCCAGAATACTGGAGTGAGTAGCCTTTCCCTTCTCCAGGGGATCTTCCCAACTCAGGTCTCCCGAACTGTAGGTGGATTTTATTTTTTTATATAAAATGTTTGTTTTTATTTAAAAACCACCAATATTTATTAGATATTCAAATGTATTTTACAGAAACAAGTAGAGCCCAAGAATACTGGAGTGGGTAGCCTATCCTTCTACAGGAGATCTTCCCGACCCAGGACTCCAATCAGGGTCTCCCGCATTACAGGCAGATTCTTTATGAACTGAGCTATCAGAGAAGCCCATTTCACTTACATGGTAACTTACTAATACATTTTGAGCCCTTTAACTGTATTTCCAGAGTTTGATTGTGTTGCTTGAGTTTTAGAAGTCATATAAGAAAAAGGAAAAAAAAAAAAGAATTAGAAAGATGATCAGCTGGATCATTTAAAAAGCAAGAGAGTTCCAGAAAAACATCTACTTCTGCTTTATTCACTATGCTAAAGCCTTTGAGTGTGTGGATCACAACAAACTGGAAAATTCTGAAAGAGATAGGGAATACCAGACCATCTGACCTGCCTGCTCAGAAATCTGTATGCAGGTAAAGAAACAACAGTTAAAACTGGACATGGAACAGACTGGTTCCAAATTGGGAAAGGGTATGTCAAGGCTGTATATTGTTACCCTGCTTATTTAACTTATATGCAGAGTACATCATGAGAAATGCCCTGCTAGATGAAGCATAAGCTGGAATCAAGATTGTCAGGATAAATATCAGTAACCTCAGATATGCAGATGACACCACCTTTGTGGCAGAAAATGAAGAAGAACTAAAGAGCCTCTTGATTAAAGTGAAAGAGGAGAATGAAAAAGTTGGCTTAAAACTCGACATTCAGAAAACTAAGATCATGGCATCTGGTCCTATCACTAATGACAAATAGATGGGGAAACAATGGAAACAGTAGGAAACTTTATTTTTTTTGGGGGGGGAGGTGCTCCAAAATCACTGCAGATGGTGATTGTAGCCATGAAATTAAAAGACCCTTGCTCCTTGGAAGGAAAGCTATGACCAATCTAGACAACATATTAAAAAGCAGAGACATTATTTTGCCAACAAAGTTTTGTCTAGTCAAAGCTATGGTTTTTCCAGTAGTCATGTACGGATGTGAGAGTTGGACTATAAAGAAAGATGTGCACTGAAGAATTGATGCTTTTGAACTGTGGTATTGGAGAAGACTCTTGAGAGTCCCTTGGACTGCAAGGAGATCCAACCAGTCCATCCTAAAGGAAATCAGTTCTGAATATTCATTTGAAAGGATTGATGCTAAAGCTGAAACTCCAGTACTTTGGCCACCTGATGTGTAGAACTTACTCATTTGAAATGACCCTGATGCTAGGAAAGATTGAAGGCAGGAAGAGAAGAGGACAACAGATTATGAGAAGATTGAATGGCATCACCGACCTGAAGGACATGTGTTTGAGTGAGCTCAGGGAGTTGGTGAAGGACAGGGAAGCCTGGCATGCTGCAGTCCATGGGGTTGCAAACAGTCAGACACAACTGAGTGACTGAACTGAACTGAACTGAACTTGTTGGATTCTGATAGGTCAAGATACAGCAAACTAAGCATAAGCAGATTGATGACTTTTTATTTTGATTTTGATTACCAATTAATATTTATCACTGTATTGTAACTCAATAGAAATATATCATTCAAACTGTAAGGTAATTTCCACAGAGTCATTTATTGAGTTTAGGAAAGAAATGTCTGTAGGAGAAATCAGCAGTAAGTAGGTTTAAACATACATTTTCCAAGTTCTAAAGATTAATGTAGTCTATAAAATATAACTTAAGTGAAAGGAAAAACATGCACTTGCATAAATGATTATCTCCAGACACAATTAAGCAATTATCCAATAACTCTATCAAAATAACACAATGTTTATTTATTTTTGTTTTAAAATTCATCTATTTATATATTAAGTATATTTTGTTACTGGAAACAAGCTAAGATGCAAATTATTGCATGCAGCTATAAAATCTGAGATAAAGCAAATAAACAAGGAAAGATTTAATTATAAAGAAGTAAGTAATTTCCTATTTCTGAGATGAAATTTGACAGCTAAATATAGAGGCATAATTGATAAAATCAAATAAATTGAAATCATAGTTAAAATATCAATGATCCATTTTGTTGAGAAATGGAAATATTTGGATTAAAAATTTGCTATTAAAATTTTATGGGTATCACAACAAATTGTAGGAGGTTTAAATGCAAACGGATAATAGCAATATTTTTAGCAAATATGACCAATCACTTTGATTTCTTCTTCATGTTTCAGTGTTACACCAATAATTAATGAACCTGATATTTTTCACTACATTTCTGTTTAGTTTCTGTCTCACCCATTGAACCAGTTACCTTCATATATCTCCTTTGTGTGTGTGTGTGTGTGTGTGTGTGTGTGTGCTCAGTTGTGTCCACCTCTTTGCAACCCCGTGGACTGTAGTTTGCCAGGCTCCTCTGTCTATGGAATTTTCCAGGCAAGAATACTAGAGCAGATTGCTACTGCCTCCTTCAGGGGTCTTCCCAACCTAGGGATAAAACCTGCATCTCATGAATTTCCTGCTTTGGCAGACAGATTCTTTAACACTAGCACCACATGGGAAACCTTGCATATCCCCTTTATCAATGCCCTAAATCTGGAGAACAAACTTTCTACTGATGATTTCATGGAAGTTAACTATGTCTTTATTTTGCATAGTAGTCTCCTCTTTCTTCAAGGTAAATCATTCTGAAACAATCCATATACTTGCAACCATAATGCTTAAGTAAATTAATTTTCTGTTTTGGGAACATAAATAGCTTCTCCATGACAATTTCCTCTGTTTATATGGCAATAATTAATAATGGATTGGAAAGGTAATAAGTCATAATAAATCAGCAATAATGAGTCATAATAAGTCAGCAACTTTTAAAAATATTTCATTGTTATCACATTAAAGAAAATTGATTATTTTAAAAATATAATTGCCCGAGAGTCACTATATTTACATAAAATAAAGACATGAACAATACCAAATAGTTTAAATACATGCCAGGTTATGTCAAGTAGCTTCAATTTTAAACCTTTTCCTTTTTTCATTTCATTTTCTTAGGTTATACTTGTAAGCAAAATCTTTTCTTTCATCTTACTGAAAAATTGGAGTCAACTTGGACTTGATCTCCAAAGATGGTATAATTTTTCACTGAAGTAAACAAGCTTAATTTTAGAAGCATATATTGTGATCATTTCAGTGTTCCATATGTAGCTACATTATAAAATATCTAGAGGGAATGGATTTTATTTAATGTCTACAAGTACTTCATTTTGTAGATATTTTTCAACCAACACACACAAACATATTTCAACCTTATGCCTGCTATCTGTATCTTGCCATCTGTGTGTTTATATTTTAAGTAGAACATACCATGAAAATGTAGCAAAAATATACAGCAAAAAAGAAAACTGAAACCAGTTTTAAGTAGACTACTTCTTGGCTTGAAAAATTTAGACTGTCAAACATCACCTGTGTTCTTCTAAAATAATATTATTAAAGAAATACAGATGAATACTTCTTTTTGAGAATGACCAAATAGAGTGAGAATAAATGAAGTGGCTAAAACAACTATTTTTTGGGGGAAAGGCCATTAGTTTCTGAAGATATTGTCATATACATTTACTAATGTTTTCTTCTTTATTTTAAAATATTACAATTACAGAAATTGTGTTTAATTGAAAAAAAATCTTATTGGGTTTAAGGACTGTTGCACTCTCAGATTGTGTCATTATTTACAGGTTCCCCACCACAGACTCTCAACTTAAGTTTCATAGACTGTCTAGTTTTTGTTCCTGTTTCAAAGAATAAGAATGATTGATATTAATAGTTCAATTGCTATCAAATATTTTCTGTGTTTTCTTGAAAATTATTTTGTCAAGTGCTAATATCAAATTTATGGATAGAAATAGAATATTCAGTGGATAATTTTTATATTTGTATATCACTGACTATATCTAAGTCACTAAAAGAATCAGAACTTTGATTGAAGTTTGTGTTTTTTTTAGATGCTTAATACATTAAAATTCTAGGTTCAAATTTGCTTATGATGCATTTGAGAAAATTAATTTTTTTTAAAATTCCAGCACTATTTTTATTCTGTGGATCATTTAATGCTTCCTAATAAGATCCTTGTCTACATTTACATTTATTCATCTATTTATAAAAATTGGCCACTAGAAAATTAAAATGTGAATACTACCCATACTTAAAATCAGAAAACAATCTAATGCTTGCAATGCTTCTAGAAAATACTAATATCTATAACATATATCAATGACCCACAAGTATAATGCAACTGTACATTTTCTGGTTTCAAATGGAACAAATAAATGAACAAATAAATAGATTCAAAACCAGGTTTAGAAAATGGAGTAGTTGATACTGGATTTAATTCCACCTGAAACAACTTAAAAAAAAAAAAGGACAAAATAAATACCACAATTGTTATGAACATACTAATAGAAAATGAACCCTAAGAGATAGAAAAAAAAATCATTGAGCCCTAAATTGTTCCAGCCTAATGTCTTGAAAAAGTAAAGATACCCATGTTAAGGAGTAGGATAGAGGAACCCAGAAGAACCTGAGAAAATGGAGATAAGACTTAAGGAGAACAAGGTGGTTAGAGTTTGTTGGATAGAGAATCAGAGAAAAAAGCACTGCAGAGAGATGAAAATGTGATGGCAGAGGGTTCCTCTTGTGTCTTCAGCTGAGCATTAGTGTATGTGTGTAACTGAAGTGCCTAAAGCCAAGGAATCAATTATCTGAAAAGATTAGAGGAACAGTTCACAGCAGTCATACAAAGCTAAGAATAGTCTTTCCCACCATCTTATAGGGAAATTTGATTCACAAAGCATTGACAGTATCCCCAATAATTTTGTTTCGGTAGTGAGACACTCTTAGCCTTAAACTAAGCAACAGAATCTTAAAAGCAAGACTCAAAATATCCATGTAAGTTAACTATGACCCAGGAAAATGCTAAGGTATATTAGCATTGTAGGTAGGAACACAAAACACTCGGCATACAAAAAGATCCATCACATTAGAAGCTGAAATTTACAACATGTGGTTTCCAATCAAATATTACCAGGAACACAAGGAAGTAGGAAACTATAAACTCTATTGAGGAAACAAATCAGTCCATCATAATCAACTCAGAACTGACACAGATGATAAACCTAACAGACAAGGGCATTAAAACAATCATTATGAACTCCATATGTTCAAAACTTAAGATGAAAAATTTAAAAAGATACCGATCAAACTTCTAGAGAGGAAAACTGTGATGTCTGAATTGAAAAGTACAATTGATAACACTAATGACAGATTAGACACAACAAGATAAATGGTAGTGAACTTGAGTACAGAGCAGTAGAAATTATCCAAAGCAAAACAGAAAAAAATTAAAACTAATTAAAAAAAATCAGTGACTGTGGAATCACCTGATGTGAAGAGCTGACTGATTTGAAAAGTCCCTGATGTTGGAAAAGATTGAAGGCAGGAGGAGAAGGGGACAGCAGAGGATGAAATGGTTGAATAGCATCACCGACTCAATGGCCATGGGTTTGGGTAAAGTCCAGGAGTTGGTGATGGACAGGGAGGTGCATGGGGTCGCAGAGTCAGACATGACTGAGTGACTAAGCTGAACTGAACTGAACTGAATGTGGAACCACTTTAAGCAATCTACTGTAAAAATAACTCTTAATACCAAAAAGAAGGGAGAAAAAGAACATAGAAATATTTGAAAAATATAATGTCTAAATCTTCCAACCTGCAAATAATCAGTAAATAAAATAAAGCATATACAGATACAAGAAGCTCAACCAACTTCAAGTACAAGAAACATTAAAGAAAATAACTATACATCATAATAAAATTGCTTTAAACTAGTGGGGAAAAAATATTAAAGGCAACCAGAGAACAAGTAGTATGTTACATAAAGAGGAACAAAGATAAGGATGACAGCAGATATTCATTGTAACCAATGTACATGAAAATAGAACAGAGGAAGCAGGGAGACAGTGGAGAGAAATATTGGAAAATCTCTAAATATGTGAGCATTAAAAACAACCAAAATACTTATAAATGATATGTTGGTAGATGACATTTTAAAAAGAAATCAAAAAAAAATTAAACAGTATTTTCAAAATGAATGCATTTTCATACAACTGAATGAAATTTTTAAAAAATATCAAAATTAATGTGGTGAAATGATATTGCTAAAATAGTACCTATGGGCAAATTTAGAGTACTAACTGCTTGTATTAGGAAAGAAAATATCTCATTTCAGTAATCTGATTCCATTATAAGAAACAATAATTTAAAATAAGCAAAATATATCTAATATAAGCTGACAAAAATAAAGCTTAGAACAAAAATTAAAAACAGAAAAAGAAGAAAAAGTAATGAAATCAAATCTGGTTATTTTAGAAGATCAATTAAATTGAAAAGTCTTTCATCAGATTGACCTTCAAAATAAGAGAAAAGCCACAGATTACCAATATAAGAAATGAGAGAGCTGACCCACGTATTAAAAGGGTAATAAGAAATTATCATCTACAACTCTATGAACTTAAATGAAAAGGGCAAATCTTTGAAAAACACACACTGCCACAGCTCATTCAAGAAAAAATATGTTGCCTGAATGGTTCTTTAACTATTAAAGGATTTGATATGTAGTTAAAATCCTTCCCACGTGAACATCAGGGAAATATTTAGGAACAGAAATTTACACCAGTAAATTCTACTAAGCATTTAAGAGAAAAAAAATATATTATCAATTCTACAGAAATTACTCTCATACATGACTAGTGGAATGCAAAGTTATATAATCACTGTGGAACAGTTGGATAGCTTCTTAAAAACTGACATACAATTCAGCCTTTCCATCCCTAGCCATTTCTCTTTACTCAAAAGAAAAGAAAGCATTTTGTTTAAACAGACTGGTCACAGATGTTTATAGCAACTTTGCAATGGGCAAAAACTGGAAACAACTCAAATCTTAACAGGATAAACAAATTTGATTATATCTCACAAAAGAATACTATTTAGCCATTAAATGAACTATTGATAAATCCTCATACATGAATGAATCTCAAAATAACTACACAAAAGAAGTGAGACAAATAAATGGTGCATACTGTATAATTCCATTTATATAAATTTCTATAAATGCAAACTAATCCAGTTTGACAGAAAGCCTATCAGTGAATATGTGGAAAATGGGAATGGGATAAGGTAGGGATGGATGGGCGTGAAACAAAAGGTGGGGGAAGTTAAAAAAAGGCAAAAGAAAATTGGAATAGTTATGAAAATTTTTTTAAAAATCAGATTTACATGGTAGAATTTCTGAATTCCCTGGGTTGAGGATCTTTAAACCAGATCCTCAAGCTCATATTCAACATAGGATTAAATTTATTTAAAGTGTACTTTATGTAAATGTGATTGTTTTTAATTTTGCTAAAAATCAATGGTATTGGATTAAAAGACATTGTGGCAGAAGAGATGAAAGATATAAGTTGATATTGACAGGTAAAGACGTAAAAATGCATAAGTGTACCTCAGTATTAGAGCATGACTTAAATGAATGCATTTATGATAATGGCCTTGAGTCATAAAAGCAGGTCTATTCTTATAAAGCATTTAGCTTGACATCTATGTTTTGGGGATTGAACTAATTATTCTCTGTACATTGTCTCATTTAATACACACAGGAAACCTATGAATTAGCTGAAAACTAATGAATTAAGCTGCCTGTTTAAGACAACATAGTTCTAAATAGCAGAGAGATTTGAACCGTTTGTTATGAATGCAGAGGCATCTACTAACCACACTATTCTACTACCTTTCAGATTAAATGCAGTTACTGTCTTGTATTCACCTTAAATAAATATACAAAACAAAAATATTTAGAGAATCAATTACTTTTCTTTTAAGAAACATAAAAATAATGACTCCAAAACTGTGGCTGTGTGTCAGTGTTTCTGAAAATAAAATGAGATAATTATTATCATAGAGAGATGGAATAAAAGCAGATGAAAAACAACAGTTCAGTCATAATGATTTCATTAGGACAAATCTGTGGAGAGATGAAAGGAGCAGATCACTAACAGATTGCTAGTGAAATGGAGAGTGTGTTGAAGTCGTTGAATGTGATAACACTTACAGAAATGAAAGTTGAAATGCTTTAAAGGAATGAAAAAAAAAAAAAAATGAAAGAAGTATTTCCTGTCTTAGGCAGCACATCAGCAAAAGGAAAAATGCATATTTTGTTAGTTCAGCCAAGTCATTGATGTCTTTTGAGTGCTGAATCTAATGAGGCAAGTATGGTAAAAGCATAATGTGCTTTGTTGGGTTCAGATTATTGTGCACAATTAAATTGTGTCTCTCAAAAGAAGGCTTATTTAAAGGGACACTCCTCTATTAGAATAAAATAATAAAATTGAACTTATCAAAGTAATGAAAATGGAGTATTAAAATTGCTCACTCTCAGCTTTTCCTAAAGATCTATTGTAGGTTCTTAGAAGTAAGCAAATAACAAAACAGAGCAAAAAAAAACTCTTAAAACATTTATTTCACCTCTGCTTTCTGTAATACAAAATTTATATATATTTTGAGGATTATTCTGTTATTTCACAGCAATAAAAATGCAGCTTCTGCATTTGAAAACTTCTGCAAGTGGGAACACATTCTTTCTACTCTTTACTAATCATTCCTTATAAAAAGCACTAGAATATGTCACTGTTAAGTGGATGCAGATAAATTATTGCAAAAAAACCCACGTAATTTTGACACATACATACACTTCTGACATATAAACTAGATTTTAGTTACATTGAAAGAAAATTGTTATCATGATATTTATTAATTGTATATTTTCTTACCAAATATAAGTAGCTCCTGTTCACCTTTATAACTGAAGTTGCTGGCACAAGCTAGGCATTTAATGAGCATTCAGTTTGGAATATTGGATTTGTAAAATACAGGAACTCTTAAAAATTTGGAAGAGTATAAATTTAAAAAATTAAATTATTCATTGCACACATTACTATCATTCACACACAGCCTTGTTATTATATTGGTCTATATCTTTCACACTATGTATAGAAATATTGTTATACTACAAATAGTCTATATTTTGCCTCTATTGATCATACAGATTTGAAAACATTTTTCCCTATTATTAAAATTTCTTTGAATAAAAGGTGGTAACTGACCTATGTGTCATAGCCAAATTTCCCTATTAGAAATAGAATCTTATTACATGTAGTTGCTTACTGCCCTGTTAATCCTAAATCATTTTTAAAATAAACCATAATAATTTGAATTTCTTTAGAATTATTGATAAAAATTTATTCAGTATTCTTAAAATTTTTTGTTAAATCGATTCAGTCTCTCAGGAAATGTCTCTATCCTTGAAATTTCTTACTCACTGAAAAGTTACCAAATCTCTAACAGTAGTAAATCTAATTAATTTATTTTAAATGTAAATAACAAAACAAGGAAGCTTCTCCTTCGTATTGTCATTTTGAGAAATTTCAAAGACATTTTGAGAAATCTTTAAATTTCTGTTAAAATCTTTTTCATGTTATGCTTTTAGTGAAATTTGACCTTTTTTGTAAGAAACTTCTCCCTCCGAGTTCTTTTTCACTTTTAATTGTAACAAAAGACTGTCATCTAATTCATGATAATATTTATCATTTGTGTGTGTGTGTGTGTGTGTGCACACCCGCGCTCAGTCCTGTCTGACTCTGCAACCTCAAGGACTATAGCCCTCCAGGCTCCTCCGCCCTTGGGATTTCCCAGGCAAAAATATTGGAGTGGGCTGTCATTTCCTCTTGGAGGGGGACTTCCCCATCCAGGGATCAAACCCACCTCTCCTGCATTGCCAGGCTGATTCTTTACCACTGAACCACCATTGACACGATCATTGCCATCATTAGTGACACAAACCAATTAGACCTTCAAAAATATTTTTTTCCTTAGATCATTGAATAAAGTAAGGTATTTTCAGTTCAGTTCAGTTCAGTTCAGTTCAGTCATTCAGTCATGTCCAACTCTTTGTGACCCCATGGATTGCAGCACACCAGGACTCCCTGTCCATCACCAGCTCCCAGAGTTCACTCAAACTCATGTCCATTGAATCAGTGATGCCATCCAACCATCTCATCCTCTGTTGTACCCTTCTCCTCCTGCCTTCGATCTTTCCCAGCATCAGGGGCTTTTCGAATGAGTTGGTTCTTCACATCTGGTGGCCAAAGTATTGGAGTTTCAGCTTCAGCATCAGTACTTCCAATGAACAGCCAGGACTGATCTCCTTTAGGATGGACTGGTTGGATCTCCTTGCAGTCCAAGGGACTCTCAAGAGTCTTCTCCAACACCACAGTTCAAAAGCATCAATTCTTTGGAGCTCAGCTTTCTTTATAGCCCAACTCTCACACATGACCACTGGAAAAACCATAGCTTTGACTAGACAGACCTTTGTTGGCAAAGTAATGTCTCTGCTTTATAATATGCTGTGTAGGTTGGTCATAACTTTTCTCCCAAAGAGGAAGCATCTTTTAATTTTATGGCTGCAGTCACCATGTGCAGTGATTTTGGAGCCCCCCAAAATATATGGCTATCATTGAATCACATTTCCATGAGTAATTATATGTTGAAGAATAACTGAAAAGATTTCTCTCTTTTCTATTCATTTTGTAAATCCTCTTTCAAATAATCGATTTCAGAAGACACAACACAGGAGGTTACAAAGGGGTAATTTCTCCCCCTTTATATTGTTCTTTCACCTGCAGACAGCTGTTAAGAAAAAAAAATTAAAAAGGAAAGAAAATGTATAGTGCATGATGCTCCTGATGCTTGTTAGTTTTGATGCACAAAAAATAAAAGTTATTGTTAATTATGAACAGATCACATTTAGGCTGATACCAATCATGTTGTGAAATATACTATCATCATCGTACCCTGCCATTTTATTTTAGAGCTTACAGACCACTGTATACATACACAAGTCTGGTAACATCCTAATTCCCAGTTTATGAAGAAATATCAGGGAAAATTTCAGTGAAAACAATAGTCTTGTTGAGAAAAAGGACCTGGAGAGATTAGGTAAACTCATTAGTGTTATATTTCTGATCACAGAGCAGACTTAGCTTCTAATACCAAATCTTCAGATTCTGAGATTCATGCTTTTGCCATTATTTTACAATTATTTGGATAACAAAAATAATTAGGACAATTAGAAATACCTTCATTATATATATATATACACATATATATGGATACACACATACATATATATACACACACTTTTTATTTTTTATTTATTGTAAGTTTATGTTGCAGTGAAACATGTGCCTACAACAACCTCTGTGTACATTTATCTCCTTTTCTTTTAAAGTTCATACTTCTTAATCATTGTACTAAATCATGATCTTATTGAAGCTTACTCAAAACCAAATTGCCATGAAAGTTTTGACTCAATCTCCCCTCTTTTTTTTTTTTTTTTTGGTAATATTCTCTCACCCATCCCTTTGTTTTCTCTTCACTGTTTAGTTCTTTTCTTTCCTTTTTTTCCCCAATCCAATATTAACCACTTCTTTGTTGTTGCTGTTGTTGTTTGTTTACATTTTGGGGACAAGGCAAATAATTGTGTTAAAAGAGTCTCAGAGCAACCCTATTTAATCTGAAGAATAGTCTCCAGTTCTTGACCCAGTCAATAAAATTGAGTATCAAATAGGAATAAAAGTGTGACTGACTCTTTGCATCCCCCTGAACTGTATCCCCCCAAGCTCCTCTGTATGTGGAATTTTCCAGGCAACAATACTGGCGTGGGTGGCCATTTCCTACTCAAGGGTATCTTCCCAAGCCAGGAATTGAACCCATGTCTCCTGCATCTCCTGTGTCTCCTGCATTAGCAGGTGGATTCTTTACCACTGTGCCATGTGGGAAGCTCTTTTAAAATAAAGTTTCCAGAGTAACTGCACTTTGTCAGCATTAAGTGACATCCAACTCTTAGGCATTCAATGTATAGATTCAAGTGTCCGGTAAAAGTGGAAAAGAAAAAAGTAAAACTACACACCTTTAACATACAAAATCTAAAATTCAGGGAATATATGTAAAATGCTGTAGTACACACACACACACACATATTTTAATTAATAGCACTTTGGTACTTCAACTCTCACATCTGCACTGTTATGCCTCTACTGTAATTTTTATATCTGACATCAAAGGGTGTTTGTAATGCATCATCTTTATGGGTTTACTATATTCTTTTAAAGGGTTTAAACTGCTACCCTATATACACACAGAATCTTTCTCTCTGCTATGAAAGAGAGCTTTCACCAACCTTTTAAGACACACGTTTCACTCAAGTTAGTGAAGGCAGAAGTATATTGTGTTGTGTTTAGCTATTAAGGTGATTTGATATCCCCAAAGGCAGAGTCAGCACTTTATTTATGACTCTATTCTCAGCTCCTAATATAGTGCTCATATGAAAGCTTTCTCTTTCTTGAATGAATAATCTTTAAGTTCATGATTCATGCCTTTATTCTATAATTAATTAAAACTTATCTCTGTAAATTATAAAACTCCTGAGATATAATGACATTATTTTTAAAGGTATATAATGAAAAGTGAAGAAAGTTATAGTTTATGCTCTTTTACAACTATTCTCAAAGTCACAACATTTAACTTTTATCATTTTCATAAACAGCCATAGGTCATTCAGTAATTTTAGAAACTAATATGAATTAGAAATAAAGGCAACTCTTATTTCAAAGTACAAAAGCATCTCTTCAGATCACAAAAAATCTAAAAATCATAAAAAATAAAAAGAAGCTGGTGTGTTTTTTCTGCATAATACATAAAAACAGTAAATCAAATTTCCAATAAATTGTCACAATATAAAAGTTTAGATTCAAATAGCAATTGTTTATATAGTTATTCTTTAGAATCCTTTTATTTGGATTTCTTTATTTAAAATTTTACTGCCTGCCTACTGAAATATATAGCAGCATTCAGGCAGAAAGAAGATGTTGTGAATTACTTGTTTAAAAATTTGCTACGAATAGTTTCCAGCCTAAGTTCTGGCACTAATTGTATGAGTAACACAGGAGATACCAACTTACTTGGGGCTTCAATTGTCACTCACAAAATGAGCTTCTTCTCCGTTGAACCAGGAATATGCCAAAGCACAAGAACTGTCCCATTATTAGAAGGCGCCACATAGTCAGATGGTAAATAAGCCATCTGCAATGCAGGAAACCTGGGGTCGATCACTGGGTCCGGAAGATCCCTTTGAGGAGGGCATGGCAACCCACTCCAGTATTCTGGAGAATGCCCTTGGACAGAGGAGCCTGGTGGGCTGCAGTCCATGGGGCCGCAGAGTCAGACACGACTGAGTGACTAACCACAGAACAAACATATGTGTCACCAGGCAAAAATATATCCTTGCTTCCCTAATCATTCTCTTTCCTCAATGCAATTCTAGATCTTGCTTAAGGTTTTCTTCTCAGGACCCATTCTGTTACTATATCACTAGCTTCAAGAAATTCACTGAACTTTCCTTGCATACAGTAACATGAATATTCATAACAATAAATGCTTCTTGTATGCAGTTTGTGCTTTGCCAGTAATTTCTTCTCTTTTGATATTCTCATAGAATGCTGTTTTGTTTTGCATTGATTCTGTTTCTCCTGTTGCAAACAACGTGTTCCTTTATATCCTTTTGTTTGTTTGCTCTTTATCTTTTTGGTCTCAAGAAGACTGGAGCTTAGCGATTTTAGTAGCCCTGAATTTCACCATTCTATGAAGATTTGATTTCCTAAAAATATGATTTTACTGGAAAAAGATGACACTGAAATGCCAATGAATCTATTATAGTTAATATTTTTTTGTAACTGAGATTATTGCTACCTACCATTTCCTAGTTCTCTTTTCTTCTCTTTCTCTCCCTCCCTCTCTTTGATTCTTTCTGCTTTATCATATGTCAATTATTATAGTGACACGTGGACAGCATAAATCTAGAGGCATGCAGAATTTATTGGCTGTTAAACTTTGAATATTAAAAGACAAAACTCTGATAATAATCAATTTCAGAGAATTATACTTGCTATCATTTCTCACTTAAATGGAATACATGTGAGGTTGAATCATAGTAAAACACAAAATTATTCTTGATGTACCTTGCAATAATGTCATGTTATTATATTAGCTTATTCCTTAATTAGCACATAAGGATGATAATACATGAAATTAAAAAATAACAATGTATCATGAATGTTATTGCTTTTTCCTAAAAAATAAGTTGAATAAATTAATAACATGTTAGGGACATTTTATGCTTATGCATTAGATCTAATTGCATTAATGATTCTTTTCTATATTCTTTTACATGATTTGTCTTATCTATAGTTTTTAAAAGCAAAACAAAATTGTAACATTGCCATGTTATTAACAAGGTCAAATACATAATTAACATTTGTATAATATATATCACTGTGTAATGAAGTTGTGTTAACACCACTTAAAAAGGATATAGACTGGATGGACTTGAAGTTGACAGATCGGAGCACAGAATTTAAAAGCTTACAATCTGCAAATGAAAGATTTTACAAAATGCCAGTCTGATGTTCGCTCCATAATATGAGCAGATACTGCAATTAAGTGCATATACAAGGAATCAATTATTCTAATCTTCAGTTTCTAATCATTTATGTAGAAATGTCATTTTATAAATAAGAAGATTTAATTTCTACCATTTGTTGTTTGGAAGTTACTTTCGCATTTTGGACTTCCTGACTCTTCCAACCCAGCATAGGCATTCTCTAAAAATTAATATAAATATTAATTAAATTAAAAAATTCATTTTTATAAGAAAACAATAGAGAAAATATCTAATATTTTTTAGCTCTAAGTTTTAAATCTATGGATCACTGAGCAGATCAAATTTACAAGTGGAAGAAAACAATAGATTTAAACAAGGAAATAGGAAGGGGGAATTTATATAGTGTCCAATAATTATGTACCATTTTTTTTTTGCCCAAAATATGTTTGATATGTGTCCAGAGGATATTTATTCCTCATTTTATATTCCCTTCCTTAGTGAATGACAGATATTTGCTTTTTTTAATTTTTATTTTTTCAATTTATTTTTATTTTTGGCTGCACTGAAAGCACACAGTGCAAGCACACAGGCTTTCTCTAGTTGCAGACAGCAGGGGTTACTCTCTAGTTGTGGTGTGTGGGCTTATTGTGGTGGTTTCTCTCTTGGAACACAGGCTCTAGGAACCAGGGCTTCAGTAACTGTGGCGCGTGGGCTTAGTTGCCCTGAAGCATGTGGGAACTTTTCAGACCAGAAATTGAACTGGTATCCACTGCATTGCAAAGTAGATTCTTAATCGCTGGACCACCAGGGAAGACCACGTGTTTGTATTTTATAATTGGTTACTTTTTCTATTTCATCTGCATTCTAGGTACAAACCCTTCCACCCCATTACCCGGTACTTTTGAGTCTTACTCTTGCCTGTTTTTCTACATTTACTTTCTACATTTACTTTCTAAATAATCTTTTATAATCTATCACAATTTCACACCTGTATTTATGAGAAAATTTGTTTTATTCATCATCATATTTCCTCTAATCTAGTTCTTTGACTCCTAGAAAATACCTAGAGATATTTTTTATCTTGAAAAATTCTTAAACATCTTTCACTGGTTTGTAATTAGATGCACATAGAAGAAATCTCAGCTCATCACATTGTCCATTCCCCTGCTTCTCAGGGTCATCTCCTGTCTCAGTGGCTCAGGCCACCCCGCTGACAAACACCATTTTTCATAGCTGCCCTCAGAGCTGTAATTAAAGTTAAGATATCTTGCATTAAGAATAACTGAATAAATGATAGTGGCTGAAAAGAAATGAATTAATCATTCAAAAATATCTATTATATTCCTAGTTTGTTTAAGGTGTTAGGTCAAAAATATAGGAGACAAAAATCCTTCTGAAGTAATAGTTGCCAATTTTTAAGCACTTACCTTCTGACAGACCTATGCTTACAGTAGTATACATTCAGTATTGTATTATATCTTAAGACTTTGCTTCTAAAAATATTTATCAATTCAGAAAAATGTAAAAGTAAACATTGGAATTTTATTTACCTTTATTGTGGTAAAACATTTAACCTATGTTAAATACTCTTAAAAATTTTAAGAGTATATTATTGTTGACTACAGATACAATGCTGTACCACAGATTTCTTGACTTTAACCAAAACCTTATGCCTATTGATTAATAACTCTCCAGCCTCTGGTAAACTCCATTTTAATCTTCTATTTTATGAATTTGGCTATTTTAGATATCTCATATAAGTGAAATTATGTAGTGTCTGCCTTTGGTTTATATCAGTAGAGTACCCTCAATGCCCACCCATATTATTGACAAATTGCAGAATTTCATTTTTATTAAGGCTGAACAGTATTCTCTTACATGCACATATTACATTTTCTTTAACCATCTGTCAGTGAACATTTATATTATTTCCATTTCTTAACTACTGTGAAGAGTGCTGTAAAAAATGAGAGTGCTAATACTTTTTTTAAGATTCTGATTTTGGATCTCTTGGATCCACACCCAGAGGTGGAATTAGTGGATAATATTTTAGTTCCATTTTAGATTTTCTGAAGAATCTCCATAGTGTTTCCCATAGTGTTGGTACCATTTTGTATTTCCCTCTGCAGTGTGCAAGGGATGTGATTTCCAACAATTTAAAAAGAGTTGTAATTAATCTGCTTTCACAAATGAAATACTGAATATTGCAGATTCTATATAATTTTATGCTATTCAACTAAAACAGGGCATGACCCACGCTTTGAACCTCTTGCGGTTTGTGCGTATAAAAGCCGTAGATGTCTTCTAGTTTGTTGTCTGGCCCAGGGTTGCTGCTCAACAAAGGGTTTTGAATGAATGGTTGAGAGAAGACAAATCACTCCGTGGCCTCCCTGAAGCTTCTCTCTTCAAGGAGTTTACAACCTATCTGAGTGGGGAATGACACAGAAACTGGATACTTAGCATTTCACTTTGCAAAAACAACAGCAGTGAGATTAGATACGTAGATGAGAGAGAGAAGGAGAGAAATTCCTGCCCTTGTGGAGCTTACAATCTGGAAAAAAATAGAGAAAATAACTAAACTATATAAAATATTAGAAAGTTATGTTTATAATATTGTTGTTGTTCAGTTGCTAAGTTGTGTCCAGCTCTTTGTGACCCTATGGACTGCAACATGCGGGGCTCCCCTGTCTTTCACTATTTGTAGCAATTTGCTCATATTCATGTACCTTGAGTGAGTGATGCTATCTAACCATCTCTTCCTATGCCGCCACATTCTCCTTTCACCTTCAATCTTTCGCATCATCAGAGTCAGCACTTCTCATCAGGTGACCAAGTTTTGGAGCTTCAGTTTTAGCATAAGTCCTTCCAATGAATATTCAGGGTTGACTTCCTTTAGGATTGACTGGTTTGATCTCCTTGCTATCCAGGGGAATCTCAAGAGTCTTCTTCAGTGCTCTGCCTTCTTTATGGTCCCGCTATCACATCCGTACATGACTATTAGAAAAAAACATAGCTTTGACCTTACAGACCTTTGCCAGAAAAGTGATATCTTTGCTTTTTAACGTGCTGTCTAAGTTTGTCATAGTTTTCCTTCCAAAGAACCATTGTCTTTAAATTTCATGGCTACAGTCACAGTCCTCAGTGATTTTGGAGCCCAATAAAAGAAAATCTGTCACTGCTTCCACTTATTCCCCTTCTATTTGATTACAGTGATTAGACTGGATGCCATGATCTTAGTTTTTTGAATGTTTATAATATAATCATAAAGCAGGGTTAGGGAAAGTAGAGTAATATAAGCCATAAGCAGCAACTACTATAGAAACCCAATGCTTTTTAACTCCAATTTTCTACAGGAAATAATGAAAAGGAAGCTTAAATTTTCTGGCTTAAATTTTTTAGAAACACATATGAAAATAAGTTTACTTTAAAATACACTATTTATTTTTAAATTGTCTATGTATTTTAAATTGTCTATGTCTTGGGTCATTTTTGATTATTTTATTTTTGTCCTAAATATGCAATCTATTTTACAGATAATTAAAACCTCATACTGAACACATTCAGTTTCTGATTCTGAGTTTGTATATAACTTATATTTTGCTAAGAATTCCTTCTAGAAAACAATATATTAATGCACATAAGAACTATTTAGAATTTAAAGTCTTACACATTTTCAGGGTAGTGAAACATAAAAATAAAAAGATCCAGTTTCAGATATTTCTTCTCCCTTAAACAGTTTGGTATCACATTTATTTAGTGGCCAGAAGGTAGAAAATGTGACCTTATAGTATACGGAACATTTGGAACTTGTGATTTCAGGGGATGAATAAGTCCAAAATTCTATCTCCTTGAAATTTGTTTCCAGAATGTTAACTGCAAAGGAAGTTATATATAGCAGTAAATGCATGCTTAATTTGTGCAGAAATCATGGTGTGATGAATACAATTAAGAGCCTCAGAGGGAATAATTATATTACTGCATAAAGCTGGTGGTTCTCAAATTGCTCAGTGCCTGGACTTTAAATTGGCCTGATTTCCTGTTGTGAAAGTCATCCATCGCAGCAACACAACTGCAGCAGGAATGGCGGAGTTTCAAAGTCACACCGAAAGCATATTCTTTCTGATCAATTGCCATATATTCTTGTTTAAAGGCAAAATATTGGCAACATGTTATCCTAAGTTGATTAAACTGATAAAATGCATTAGTCCCAGTACATTGTTATGTCTGTTATCCAGAAAAGAATGTAACAAAATTGACTAAACTGCTTGTAATAGCAGCTTTTTAAGCATCTACATGTGCAATCTAACTACACGTGTAAGAGTTTGAACTGAATTGTTTAAAGTTTATAATAGTTTCATTTCATGATCTGTGGATTACCAGTGCTTTGAAATAAATAGATGATAGTTTAAGATAAAACTCACAGGAACATAATCAGTTATTATAAAATCTGCATATAACTGTTTAGTCCTATATGAAAACTCTACATTATATTAGAATTACCCATTGCTAATGTTATCAAATAACTGATTATCTTTATGGGACTGCAGAAGCATTATATGATCTCAAATAATTTTGTATCTTATTAAATAGACAAAAATTAACTTTTATAGTACTAAATTTTTTAGTTTCTTTATATGAAGTCATTTATATCAGTTCTAAAATTAGCAATTTCTCATCTATGGTAACCAAACAATAAGGAAAAGGCCTGCCAAATATGAAACTTAATCATTTAACCAGAGATGAGTTTGGAACCTCTATCCTGAAAATGTTTAAGTAAAGCTAAAAAGAAGTGGGTGATGGCAAGAGGTTAAAGAAGTAAGAGAGGCATTTTCAGCCCAAAGAAACAATAGCTAAAGAAGTGAGAAAAAAACACAGAAAACCCTCAGAAAACTTCTAGTTCACGGATATCCTTATTCCCACAAGCCCATGACAGGCATTGCTAACCAAACATCCACAATTTGCCTGTTTGTTCCACAAAGTGCTGAGCTCAGAATCACTAATCTCCTGGCCCTTACAGTCACTATACCCCTACCAGAACTAATGAGGAGCTGCTGCTGCTATCGTTTCAGCCATGTCCGACTCTGTGCGACCCCATTGATGGCAGCCCACCAGTCTCCCCCGTCCCTGGGATTCTCCAGGCAAGAACACTGGAGTGGGTTCCCATTTCCTTCTTCAATACGTGAAAGTGAAAAGTGAAAGTGAAGTCACTTAGTCTATACGACTCTTTGCGACCCCATGGACTGCAACACGCCAGGCCTCCCTGTCTGTCAGCAGCTCCTGGAGTTTACTCAAACTCACGTCCGTTGAGTCAGTGAGGCCATCCAAACATCTCATCCTCTGTCGTCCCCTTCTCCTCCTGCCTTCAACTTTTCCCAGCATCACGCTTTTCCAATGAGCTAGTTCTTCACATCAGTAGGCCAAAGTATTGGAGTTTCAGCTTCAGCATCAGTCCTTCCAATGAATATTCAGGACTAATTTCCTTTAGGATAGGCTGGTTGGATCTCCTTGCAGTCCAAGAGGCTCTCAAGAGTCTCCAACACCACAGTTCAAAAGCATCAATTCTTTGGCGTTCAGCTTCCTTTATAATCCAAATTTTACATCCATCCATGACTACTGGAAAAACCATAGCTTTGACTAGACGGACCTTTGTTGGCAAAGTAATGTCTCTGCTTTTTAATATTCTAAGTTGGTCATAGTTTTTCTTCCAAGGAGCGAGTGTCTTTTAACTTCATGGCTGCAGTCCCCTCCTAGAGAAGTCTATAATTCATCAAATATCAACTGCAACCCTACAACTAGAAATCCATGCTTCACTGTTAGCCTATGGCTGATTCTCCTGACAGTGCTAAGATGTCTTTGTCAATAAGTAAAGTTATTCATTGTGAATATGTTTTTCTACCTCTTTTCTTAACCTCTATAGATTTTTAAAACTTAAGGTAAAATAACTGTTAACCTGTTAGTAACAGATTATAATTTTTAATTTATTTTTTTAATAGGTTTTTAAATTTTTATTTACTTATTTATATCTGCACTGTGCATGGGCTTTCTCTAGTTGTGGTGAGCAGAGATTATTCTCTGGCTGTGATATGCAGGCTTCTCACTGTGGCTTCTTTTCTTGTTGCAGAACCCAGGCTCTAGGGCACACAGGTTTCAGTAGCTGTGGCACACAGGCTTAGCTGCCCTGTGACATGTGGAATCTTCCTGGACCAGAAATTGAATCCATGTCCCCTGCATTGGCAGGTGGATTCTTAACCACTGGACAACCAGGGAAATCACATTAACCTTAACTTAAATCCCTCATGCCTTATTACTTTTTTTTAATTTGTTCTTTTATTTCTCCATTCAACAAACCTTTTTTGTAAATGTCAGTATACACAACTTGATGCTGGGGAAGTCACAGGATTACTTCAATCCTATTTTAACACAATCAAGAGAAAAACAATTACAAAGCCTATCTTTACTATGCATCTAACAGATTTGGTTTGTATGCAAAGTACAGAGATTATACAGTTGGAAAATTTAGAGCAATTCCTACCCAGTGAAAAACCTGGAGTTCAGTATATGAGTAGCCACAGACTGTGGATTCAAGTAATCTAATTTGGGCTCTCTTCAGTGACTTCAAAAACCACAGAGAGTTTCCAAGTAAAACTGCTGATTTAACAGAAAGTAAGCTATTCAGGAATGTTTAACGTGCTAAATAATGTTTTATTTCTTTTTTAGAGGTATTTCAGTTCTGCCTCATTTTTATCTTGTGTGTAAGCATACACATACACAAAAGCATACATATAATCTATTGATATAGTCTTGAAGTAAAAACACCACTGACATTTATTTATTTGGGGGGTGGGGGAGAAAAGAGTCATTAGAGTTGTACAATTTAGTGTTGTTGTTTGTCGTTCAGTCACTCAGTCATGCCTGACTCTTTGTGACCAGGGACTGCAGCACACCAGGCTTCCCCTGTCCTTCTCTAACTCCCAGAGTTTGCTCAAACTCATGTCCATTAAGTTGGAGATGCCAAGCAACCATGTCATTCTCTGTTGCCCCCCTTCTCCTCCTGCCCTCAATCTTTCCCAGCATCAATGTCTTTTCCAAACCAGTCGTCTCTTCGCATGAGGTGGCCAAAGTATTGGAGCTTCATTTTCAGCATCAAACTTCCAGTGAGTATTCAGAGTTGATTTCCTTTAGGATTGACTGATTTGCAGTCCAAGAGATTCTCAAGAGTCTTCTCCAACACCACAGTTAAAAAGCACCAGTTCTTAAGTGCTCAGCCTTCTCTTTGGACAACTCTCACATCTGTACATGACTACTGGAAAAAAACATAGCTTTGACTCTATGGACCTTTGTTGGCAAAGTGATGTCTCTGCTGTTTAATATGCCATCTAGGTTTGTCATAACTTTTCTTCCAAGGAGACAGCCTCTTTTAATTTCATGGCTACAATCACCATTTGCAGTGATTTTGTACTCACACTAGATTTTCAAGTGTATCTTATCACCAGTTTCCAAAACTGCCTTCTAGATTTAGCAATACATCTATTGACCAAGAAACTAAATAGTTTAAGTGGGGACAGACTTTGACCTGGTCTCCCTGATATTATTTATCCAACCACATAAATTAAAAAACAAGTAAAATAAAAGAAAAATATAGAGCTCAGCCAGCACATATTTGATTTGATAAGAAAAAAATTTGTCGTGATATTCACCACAAATAATTTTGTTTGCTTTACTTGGAAAGTATAACTTTAACAAATGTTATTAGTATTTTTAATTATCAGGATGTTGGCATATTGAAAGAAAATTATTCCGTTAGATATAAACAGATAAGTAAACAAACAAACAAATCTTATTGCCTAACAGATATGGAATGAAGCAAATCCATAGTTGTATTTGGAAGCATGATTTTTCTTTATCTGTTAGTACTGGGCTGTTGCTCTTCATAAAATGGTAGAAAAATATAAGTGGTATATATTTGTGGTTATGTTAAAATATAGCAAACTTCTGGACAGAAAAAGCACATTTTTAGTTTTAAATTAACTCTGCAACTTCTTAAAGCTATAAGCATAATAGGTCACCAACTAGGATTATTATATTAAACTGTATCTTTTGATATACAACTTCCCAAAATTAAAATACTGAAATGCCAGATACAGCTTATTAGGAAATTTGATCCTAAGCTTTCATTACCAAGTACTGTGTTTTATTTTAAAAATACACTGAGGGTTACTGACTGAAAGACACAATGTTATAATAATCAATCTCAGATTTCTAGATTTACACACAAATATTCCTATAGTATATTATGATGTAACTTCTGCACAGAAATATATAATTAGTTGATATACAGGAATATGTCTTACAAATATTTATTTTCATATACATATCATCCTTTTCCAAACAAAAATACTCTTCTGAAGAATAAAGATTATAAGATCATTTCAAATAAACAAATGCATTATTCTTGTCTGGTGTCAATATTAACTCTTATCTTGTCCACTTAATCTCTGATTTATTCAATGTTTTCCAATGGATAAATGTTATTAGCTATGGTAACTATTTTATATTAGAAGGAAATATTAGAATTTGAAAGCCTATAATTCCTACATCTTACTACAAATATAAACATCCAAAGACCAGAGGTTTCCAGTTATGAGCTCTTTATCAGCTGGTAGTTATACTGAACACATGATCATATATAACCATTACCACCTCTAAAAATGCAAATATAATATATATTATTATAATCCTTATAATGGGTAAATGTTTTTATGGATGGTCATCACTGACAATGATTACTATTGCATTCAAAGTATAGTCTGTTTGTGTTTGTCAATTATTTTTTTAATTGCAAATATTAATTTTTATAATATATACAGCATATAGGAAAGAAGACTATTTTCCCCTCTACAAAGCTCTGCTTGCCCTCATTCTTTCTGGATTGCATTTAGAAAACCCAGATGCTGAGCTGAGAAAATTTTCTTTCCAGCAATAGCATCTGGCTCCTTGGCAGCCTCTGCTTGCTCTTGTGTTGGCTACACTGTAGTTGTCTTCAGGCTGTAAAATGGTTAGGATGCTGATGTGATATCTTATTCACTTGGATGCTGTGCCTTTTAACTTTCTTATGTTATCACACATGATTATTTTTCACACTTATAATCTTCTATGAATAAAACTTTCTGGGACTTTCACTAGTTAATTGCTGAAACTATTATCTGCCTAAGGTGTACCAGCCAGATGATGGCACAAATATAATACTTCTTTTATTGTAGTTTTAAAAACATTCTCATTTGTCTTGTTCTTTGGCTTTCTTTCTAATAAATATAAATATATTAATTTGACTTTTAATCTTTCCTCCAATGAATTGTATATAGTAATAGTGATAATGATATTGATAACAATAATAACTGTAATTTATAAACCAGGGACTATACTAAGTTCTCATATTTAATTTTATTTAATTTTCAAAACATTATGTCATATCTATTGCATTCTTTCTTCATTTGAAATTTGGGGAAAATTTTTTTTTAAGATCTGTAAAATTTGATCAGGAGACCCTTCAGGAAGAAAGATGGCCATTATCACAGGCAACATTATAGAAATTGGCCCCAGAGCTGGAGTTCAGTGACTTTTAAATGTTTTCAATATGACAATTACACTGGTCACAGTTTGATGCCAACCTACCTTTCTCACCTTACTGCCAACCCTCCCCTGTGCCCTCAGCTTTAGTCTCATGAGAACAATCATATCCAAGCTTTTCAGCTGTCGTCATACTAATTGGCATGCCCCTATTCACTGTCTCACTCAGATTGCATTTCTCTAAAAGCCAACTCTCTCCCAAACCTCAGATAAAGCAGAAGGATCGCTGCATATGAGGAAGGCGTGGAAGAAGGCTCTTTTAGACAGGCTTAAGACGGGATAATAACAGTAATAACACAGCCAGATAGCCACTGAGCATTTACTGCCTGCCAAACATTCTTCAGTGAACTTTACATGTATTAACTTATCCATCCTTACAGCACCCTATAGGATGGAGATTGTTATTTTATAAATAAGCAGAAAGAGATGCAGAATAGTTGTGTCAGTGCCAAGGAGACACAGCTAGTGAACTCAGTCATGAGACATCCACAGCCCATTCTGTTAACATCCATACTATTTGACTTCTTACTCCTTTTGAGCTCCCCAGGAGAAGCACTTAAACTATTCACTGTAGGTAAGGTAGAGTTGTTTTGTTTGTGTTTTTGCTTCACTAACTCACTGCAGAAAATCTGTGGGATTTGTTCCACATACTTTATATTTTAAAACATCACAGTTTCTCTAGCAGAGTATTTTGAACATTGTCAGATGGTAGAAAATGCACCAAAAAAGTCTTTCTTCTTCCCTCTATGTACACATATGTACATACACACCCATATGTATCTACACAGGCTTATGTGTAAACACGTACATACCTATACATTTCAAGTATATCCATTATTTTGTTTTCTGATATATATATATATATATATATATAGGTAAGTAGATACATAGATAATAGGTAAATAGACTATTGATTGACAGATAGATAAAAAGGGGAATAAAAAGGAGAAAGAGTTTCACTACTATTTGGTAAATATTTATATACCTTTTTTGGTAGAAGCTACTAAATGTTATTTATGCTACTGCATTCCAGATAAAGATTTTATATATGTGTCGGGAGCAACATCTATTGATAAATAATGTTTTCCAGAGAGCATTTTAAATGGCATCTCCATATGCAGCAAATAAATGAGAAGAAAAATTATGTTAAACTAAAAGTAGAGAGAAATGAAAACAGAAACCACTCTGCCACTAATAAACGTGATTTAAAAGAAGAAAAATGTCAGGTAAGCTCACATTAAAACTTGACCGTGCATGTAAGAGTTAAAGATTTTAAAATTTAAAAAATAAAAAACTAAAAAAAAAATAAAAAAAAATAAAAAAAAAACTTGACCGTGTTTGCTAACTACAAGATGACATTCCTACTAGAGAGAACCCAAATCAGAGAGTGTGGAAATGGAAATAACAATGAAGTAAATATCTGTTAGAAGTAAAACAATTATAAAAAAAAAAGAAATTTAACATAATGATTAGAAAAGGGGACCATAAAACTGAATATCCCTTAGTAAAAACTGAGTTTTTAAAAATAGGCAAAACCAATACAGTATTGTAAAGTAAAACAAAGTAAAAATAAAAATTAAAACAGAAATTAAGGAAACAATTCCATTCACCATTGCAACAAAAAGAATAAAATACTTAGGAATATATCTACCTAAAGAAACTAAAGACCTATATATAGAAAACTATAAAACACTGATGAAAGAAATCAAAGAGGACACTAATAGATGGAGAAATATACCATGTTCATGGATTGGAAGAATCAATATAGTGAAAATGAGTATACTACCCAAAGCAATTTACAAATTCAATGCAATCCCTATCAAGCTACCAGCCACATTTTTCACAGAACTAGAACAAATAATTTCAAGATTTGTATGGAAATACAAAAAACCTCGAATAGCCAAAGCAATCTTGAGAAAGAAGAATGGAACTGGAGGAATCAACTTGCCTGACTTCAGGCTCTACTACAAAGCCACAGTCATCAAGACAGTATGGTACTGGCACAAAGACAGACATATAGATCAATGGAACAAAATAGAAAGCCCAGAGATAAATCCACACACATATGGACACCTTATCTTTGACAAAGGAGGCAAGAATATACAATGGAGTAAAGACAATCTCTTTAACAAGTGGTGCTGGGAAAACTGGTCAACCACTTGTAAAAGAATGAAACTAGATCACTTTCTAACACCGCACACAAAAATAAACTCAAAATGGATTAAAGATCTAAATGTAAGATCAGAAACTATAAAACTCCTAGAGGAGAACATAGGCAAAACACTCTCAGACATAAATCACAGCAGGATCCTCTATGATCCACCTCCCAGAATGCTGGAAATAAAAGCAAAAATAAACAAATGGGATCTAATTAAAATTAAAAGCTTCTGCACAACAAAGGAAAATATAAGCAAGGTGAAAAGACAGCCTTCTGAATGGGAGAAAATAATAGCTAATGAAGCAACTGACAAACAACTAATCTCAAAAATATACAAGCAACTTCTGCAGCTCAACTCCATAAAAATAAACGACCCTATCAAAAAATGGGCCAAAGAACTAAATAGACATTTCTCCAAAGAAGACACACGGATGGCTAACAAACACATGAAAAGATGCTCAACATCACTCATTATTAGAGAAATGCAAATCAAAACCACAATGAGGTACCACTTCACACCAGTCAGAATGGCTGCGATCCAAAAATCTGCAAGCAATAAATGCTGGAGAGGGTGTGGAGAAAAGGGAACCCTCCTACACTGTTGGTGGGAATGCAAACTAGTACAGCCACTATGGAGAACAGTGTGGAGATTCCTTAAAAAATTGCAAATAGAACTACCTTATGACCCAGCAATCCCACTTCTGGGCATACACACCGAGGAAACCAGAATGGAAAGAGACACATGTACCCCAATGTTCATCGCAGCACTGTTTATAATAGCCAGGACATGGAAACAACCTAGATGTCCATCAGCAGATGAATGGATAAGAAAGCTGTGGTACATATACACAATGGAGTATTACTCAGCGGTTAAAAAGAATTCATTTGAATCAGTTCTGATGAGATGGATGAAACTGGAGCCGATTATACAGAGTGAAGTAAGCCAGAAAGAAAAACACCAATACAGTATACTAACACATATATATGGAATTTAGGAAGATGGCAATGACGACCCTGTATGCAAGACAGGGAAAGAGACACAGATGTGTATAACGGACTTTTGGACTCAGAGGGAGAGGGAGAGGGTGGGATGATTTGGGAGAATGACATTCTAACATGTATACTATCATGTGAATTGAATCGCCAGTCTATGTCTGACGCAGGATTCAGCATGCTTGGGGCTGGTGCATGGGGATGACCCAGAAAGATGTTATGAGGAGGGAGGTGGGAGGGGGGTTCATGTTTGGGAATGCATGTAAGAATTAAAGATTTTAAAATGTAAAAAATAAAAAACTAAAAATAAAAAAAAAACAAAAACAAAAAAAAATAAATAAAATAAATTCTAGTCCTTTATCAGAAAAAAAAAAAAACCAATAAATAAAAAAATAAAATAGGTGGTAGAAATAATCAAGAGACAGAGAGATGATGAACATTAAGCAAACTTTTTAATGTGAAGGAGAAGCAAGAATTCCATCTCCATTTGGTGTATATTTATATGTTAAGTTAAGCATCTATATGTTAAGTTAAGCATTAATGGCATGGTGTTGTTAAGGAAATAGAAACATGTTCAAATGACCAGAGCACCTACTTTGAACACATGAACAAGAACTGAGAAGAGGAAAAGCTTCTTGTGATACCTACAAAATGTTTAAATTATATATGAACTATATGGCAAAAACTATTAAATATTATTTATGCCATTCAATTGGTGATGGACAGGGAGGCCTTGGCATGCTCCAATTCATGGGGTCACAAAGAGTCGGACACGATTGAACAACTGAAGTGAACTGAATTGAACTGATGCCATTCAACTCCAGATAAAATATTATTTTGCTATGCAAATAATTTTGTTTCCTAAAAAAATTAGCCAAATTAACATTTCCTTTCTAAATATTAACAGGAGTGAGTATTTTTCTTCTTTGATAGACACTGCTGAATAATTGCCTCAATTATCCGCTTAATTTTGAATAGCGTTCATAGTCATTTCATGGGTTGCCTTAAATCTCAAAGTGAATACCAGTGACAACTGGCAAAACATATTTACAGAATTTGACACAGAACTACCACCTTCAATTTTCAAAGAGCCCATACAAGTTTAAAATGAAAAGACGATGGAATCAACACAAAAATCAACCAAGGAGAGGAGTATGTATTTCACAAAAAATAATAAATGTATGAGAACTATTTTTATTTAGTATGTGGGTATGTGTATGAAATTTAAAAATATATAAAAAATATATATGTATATTCTATTTATTGCACTGTTACTAAGAGTAGCAAAACAATGAAAAGAAGAATCCAAAGAATCCATCAAGAGATATGTAGATGCATAGTTAAGTCCTTACATTTTATATAATGGAATACTCTGCAAAAATTAGAAAGAATAAGTACTGATATGGAAAATATCTACAAAAGTATTAAGTAAATATTTCAAGGACTTAAGAAGCATCTCTGTTGTGCTCAATTTTGTGTTTAGAAAATACACAGATGAACCACACACTTATTCATAATATTTGTGTTTAGTTCAGTTCAGTTCAGTCGCTCAGTCATGTCCGACTCTTTGCGACCCCATGAATCGCAGCGCATCAGGCCTCCCTGTCTATCACCAACTCCTGGAGTTCACTCAGACTCATGTCCATTGAGTCAGTGATGCCATTCAGCCATCTCACTCTCTGTTGTCCCCTTCTCCTCCTGCCCCCAATCCCTTCCAGTAACAGAATCTTTTCCAATGAGTAACTCTTCGCATGAGGTGGCCAAAGTACTGGAGTTTCAGCTTTAGCATCATTCCTTCCAAAGAAATCCCAGGGCTGATCTCCTTCAGAATGGACTGGTTGGATCTCCTTGCAGTCCAAGCGACTCTCAAAAGTCTTCTCCAACACCACAGTTCAAAAGCATCAGTTCTTCAGCACGCAGGTTTCTTCACAGTCCAACTCTCACATCCATACATGACCACTGGAAAAACCATAGCCTTGACTAGATGGACCTTAGTCAGCAAAGTAATGTCTCTGCTTGTGAATATGCTATCTAGGTTGGTCATAACTTTTCTTCTAAGGAGTAAGCGTCTTTTAATTTCACGGCTGCAGTCACCATCTGCAGTGATTTTGGAGCCCCCCAAACTAAAATCTGACACTGTTTCCACTATTTCCCCATCTATTTCCCATGAAGTGATGGGACCGGATGCCATGATCTTCATTTTCTGAATGTTGAGCTTTCACTCTCCTCTTTCACTTTCATCAAGAGGCTTTTGAGTTCCTCTTCACTTTCTGCCATAAGGGTGGTGTCATCTGCATATCTGAGGTTATTGATATTTCTGCTGGCAATCTTGATTCTAGCTTGTGTTTCTTCCAGTCCAGCATTTCTCATGATGTACTCTGCATATAAGTTAAATAAGCAGGGTGACAATATACAGCCTTGATGTACTCCTTTTCCTATTTGGAACCAGTCTGTTGTTCCATGTCCAGTTCTAACTGTTGCTTCCTGACCTGCATATAGGTTTCTCAAGAGGCAGATAAGCTGGTCCGGTATTTCCACCTCTTTTAGAATTTTTCACCGTTTATTGTGATCCACAAAGCCAAAGGCTTTGGCATAAATATTTGTGTTAGGGTATGTAAATCTGCTTTCCTAGAAAAAATTACAATACTATAATCTGTGATGTAAATAAAGACTCCATTAAATAATACATTTTTTTTCCCAAAAAGAATATTACAAAAGGATCAGATAGCTTGACAAAAAAGGAATTCTGAAAACTTTGAGTAATCACATGTCAAAAAGTCTTGATTCTTCCAACATCAAGTTATGTGTCAATTAATTTGGGTTTATTTGGCATTGTAAATAAAAAGATAGGTAGCAGTTGCTCTAGACTGAGTGTTTATACTCCTCTGAAATTTATATGTTAAAACCTAATCCCCAGTGTGATGGTATTAGGAGGAGAAGCCTTTGGGAACTGATTACATCATGAGCCCAGAACCCCCATGAATGATGTTTTACCCTTACAAAAGAGTCTACAGAGTAATATTTTACCCTTTCTGCATGAAGAAGTCTATTTATGAACCAGTAAGCAAGGTCTCACTAGATACCACATCTGTCAACAACTTGAAATTTACTTCTTATTCTCTAGAATAGTAGGAAATACATTTTTATTGTTTATAAGCCATTTACGGTGCTTTGTTATAGCAGCCTGAAGATTCTAAGACAACACTACAAAGGAATATATGATCTCCAGGTCCAGGCAGATCTCTCAACTGGGGGCTTAGGTACCCAAGCAAATTTGTCATCAACGAGCAGGAGAGCAGCCTCCAGGACCCCCAGGAAGCAAATTAAAGCACATGTAACCCGAAGCAATGGCACCCCACTCCAGCACTCTTGCCTGGAAAAATCCCACGGACAGAGGAGCCTGGTGGGCTGCAGTCCATGGGGTTGCTAAGAGTCGGACACGACTGAGCGACTTCACTTTCACTTTTTCACTTTCACACATTGGAGAAGGAAATGGCAACCCACTCCAGTGTTCTTGCCTGGAGAATCCCAGGGAGGGGAGAGCCTGGTGGGCTGCCATCTATGGGGTCTCATAGAGTCGGACACGACTGAAGCGACTTAGCAGCAGCAGCAGCTAGAGCCTTAGAGTAAGAACCAATGTCTCTAGGACTCAGTTTATTTGCATTCTCGTTGTAAATGATGTTGATTAAACTAATTAGCAAGTTCTCGTTGTGATCATTGTAAGCTGCCTTGGTGAAACCACAGATTCTTTACAGATAAGCAGGATTTGCACCACCTTTAAGAGTAGATGAGATGCAGATAGGTAGAGATGAGGAAGACAAGTTAGTATATGAAAAAAAAATTTTACACATTTGAGAGTTGGTATTTTGAGGACATATATCAGGAGTAGAGTTTGTTGCTTATATAATAGGCTTGAGAGAGAGATGTTAAAATCGTGAAATGAAGGTAGATTAGGAAGGATCTGGAATCCAACTTGACCATATTATAGAACTTTTGAAATAAAAGAAACTGTAGAGATTATTGAATTTAACCCTTCATTATTGCACAAGTAAAGAGAGTTTAGATAATACACAGATTGGCACATTACAAATATTTTATAATCTAAGACTATATCTCCACAAGTGCCAAAGCTGTCTTACTCAGCAATGTATTTCTAGTCCATATTTAGTATACTGGTTGTACAAAAATGTCACTCTAGCTATCTGAATTAATTGCTTCATGTGCATATTTATTGAGCATCTACTATGTGCCAGAAACTGATCTAGGAGCTGAGGATCATATTAGTACTATAAGCAAAGTAGACAAAGCCCATGTCTCATTGAGTTTATATTTTAGTAAAAAGGATAAGAAAGTAAACAAAGTTCAACCAAGATGCTTGAAAAGAGCTTGAGGGAAAATTAAAGCAGAGTGAGAGAGAAAGTTCTTGCAGATGCATTTTTCATTAAGTGGGCAAGGGAATCCTTAATTATAAAGCTCATTATTTTAAAACAATTGAAGGGAGTAAAAATACCTGAAGTGAATGATTGAGGCAGAAGAAATTGCAAAAGCTGTTGTTATTCAGTCACTAAGTTGTATCTGTTGGGTCAGATTCTATACAACCTTATGGACTGCAACTTCCCTGTCTTTCACTATTCTCCAGAGTTTGATCAAACTCAAGTCCATTGAGTTGGTGATGCTCTTCAACTATCTCATTCTCTGCTGCCATCTTCTTCTCTTGCCCTCAATCTTTCCCAACATCAAGGTCATTTCAAATGAGTCCGCTCTTTGCATCAGGTGACCAAATTATTGGAGCTTCAGTTTCAGATCAGTCCTTCCAGTGAATATTTGGGCTTGATTTCATTTAAGATTGTCTGGTTTAATCTCCTTAATGTCCAAGGGAGTTTCAGAATCTTCTCCAGCAGCACAATTTGAAAGCATCAGTTTTTCAGTGCTTAGCCTTCTTTACAGTCCAACTCTCACATCCATACATGACCACTGGAAAAAACGAAGTTTTGACTATCTGGACCTTTGCAAAAGCTGAAGCTGGAGTATATTTAGCATGTTCAAGAAACAGTAAGGACGCGAGTGTGACTAGAGCTGAGTAAATGAAATGGACAAGAATAAAATGAATGTTTACAGAATTACTGAGGGCCCAGATTAGGCACCTGAGAATTATTTATCCAAGGTCCTATAATTAGTTAATGTTAGTATGTGTGTGTGCTAAGTCGCTTCAGTCATGTCTGACTTTGTGCAACCCTATGGTCTATAGCCTGCCAGTCTCCTCTATCAGTGGAATTTTTCAGGCAAGAATACTAGAATGGGTTGCTGTTTCCTACTCCAGGGGATCTTCCTGATCCAGGGACTGAACCCACATCTCCTGTGTCTCCTGCATTGTCTGGCAGTTTCTCTACTACTAGCACCACCTGGGAATTAGTTAATGGAATAACAAAACTAGCACATTTGATTTTCTCTGAGTTATCTTTACATTTAAATAACAAATAAACAAAATATGACGAAAGCAACATTTTAGAAAGGTTTGTTTGTCAGATTCTTGAAAGGTTTTGGAAATGTTGCTGATTATGATGAGGCTCATATCTCACCTATTTTCTTTCTCCTTTCAAGAATAAAGTCATTTTTTTAACACATCTCTTGTGTTGGACCCCTACCAGTCTTTTCCTAAAACAATCTCAGTTTGCGTCTTTTCCTGGCATGACTTAATTTCTTAACACTCATTCCCCAAATTCAAGAGAAATGGAATTGCTTCAAAGAAGCATAAATGAATCTCCTGTATAGAATATTAATACCTGGGGCTCTGTTTAAATATAAAAATACTAATAAATTGAAACACAAGATTGAAAAAGCAAACCTTAATGTAAGTTGTGATCTTTGGGGAAGAAAGACAAAAAAAACAATGCAAAAATTATGTCTAGATTTTTAGTTGAGTATTGAATCTTCTTAATTCCAACTTTCCTACAGATACCAAAATTCTCTAGGCCAGAATACCAGAGTGGGTAGCCTATCCCTTCTCCAGCAGATCTTCCTGACCTAAGAATCAAACCAGGGTGTCCTGCAACTGAGCTACCAGGGAAGCCCAATAAGTTGAAACATAAGATTAAAAAAGCAAACCTTAATGTAAGTGGTGATCTTTGGAGAAGAAAGACAAGAAACAATGCAAAAACTATGTCTAGATTATTATGCAACAGAGTATTGTATCTTCTTGATTCCATTCTTCCTATAGATACAAAATCCAAGAATACTCAATCCATTATTTAAAATGGTGTAGTATTTGCATGTACCATACACACATTATCCTGTATATTTTGCTGTATCTAGATTATTTATACTATAAAAACTAATACATCCATATATAATAACTAAATATGTAATAAACATTATGTAATAATTAATATACCCTTGAAAAGTTGGCTTAAAACTCAACATTCAGAAAGCTAAAATCATGGCATCTGGTCCCATCACTTCATGGGAAATAGATGGGGAAACAATAGAAACAGTGACAGACTTTATTTTGGGGGGCTCCAAAATTGCTGCAGATGGTGACTGCCACCATGAAATTAAGACGCTTGCTTCTTGGAAGAAAAACTATGATCAACCTAGACAGCATATTAAAAAACAGAGATTTTGCTGACAAAGGTCTATCTAGTCAAAGTGATGGTTTTTTCAGTATGGATGCATGTGAGAGTTGAACTATAAAGAAAGCTGAGTGCTGAAGAATTGATGCTTTTGAACTGTGGTGTTGGAGAAATCTCCTGAGAGTCCTTTGGACTGCAAGAAGATCAAACCAGTCAGTCCTAAAGGAAATCAGTCCTGAATATTCATTGGAAGGACTGATGCTGAAGCTGAAACTCCAATACTTTGGCCACCTGATGTGAAGAACTAACTCACTGGAAAAGACCCTGGTGCTAGGAAAGATTGAAGGCAGGAGGAGAAGGGGACAACAGAGGATGAGATGGTTAGATGGCATCACCGACTCAATAGACATGAGTTTGAGCAAGCTCTGGGAGTTGGTGAAGGACAGGGAACCCTGCAGTGCTGCAGTCCATGGGTTTGCAAAGAGCTGGACATGACTGAGTTGGACATGACATGATTTTTTTTTCCTCAAATATTCCCCATCAGTGTTTGAATCAGAAAAAAAACAAAATGCATGGATTCAAAGAATGGGCTCTGCATGATTTCTTCAAGGCTCTTTAGCTTTCATTGCCAGTTTAGTAATCATGCCAAGTACTTAGAAGAAATGATTATTAAATCATCATAAAGATATTAATAATACAAACAGCAAAATGCAGCAATCTTTATAAGTATGTGTACAGTCCCTATTAAAAATTTACATGCCTTGGTCTGATTATACTCAGCATAGAATCTCTTCGCCTACTAAAAAAGCAAAATGCAATTAAAGACTAAAATTAGTCTTATCAAATTAAACAGAAATACTTAGAATATCCCATGACCTACAAGGTATATTTCATACTCAACATGCTTCACCATCTAGGTGCATAATAAGAGAAACAATTCAGCTGCTATAAGAGAAACAGATGGTGAAAAGTACCTGCTGACCAAACAGGAGCAGCAGGGTGGAATCAGGGCGTGTCAGCTCATCTGGAAAGGATGCTCACAATTGTCATTACACACATCAATTGTTTCTGATACTACTGTATGTCATGCAGTGCCCAGGGGCCGTATGGCTTTCCTTGAAACATTTAACATAAAACTGCTGAAATATAATTTTGGCCTCACATCCTGAAATGAGTTGCTAAATCCCCACAATAAGAAATTAATGTTGCCAGTGTTATATTATTTTAATTAAGCATCCCTCCCTTCTGTAGAGATACAGGAGGAGCATTGTTTGATATATTTCCAATTTGTCTGCTAATTTATAAAAGTAAAATGATACTACATTATTGTTATAAAGTTAATCAAGACTTTAATGGGACAGTTATGTTACTATCAAGGATTTTTTATTATTTTTTCTTACTATAATGTATGTGTTCAATGAGCTGATTATGCAGTGTGACAATGATTTCACTAATTACAAAGTTATTACTGTATCTCTAATGGGAAGAAATTCCAGCCTTCTAAGTTGCAGATTTAAGCATGGAGATCTAATTCCCAGGGAAGATTAGCAAACAAAAATATATTTTAAAAATTCAGTAAAATATTTTTTAATTTATATATCTATATACCATTTTGTTTCCAGCCTTTTTGTTTGTCACACAATGCAAATTTTATTGTGCAAATATAATAGTTTCAAGTGATCTATACAATTATAGTTATTAATAAACAGTTTCCTATAAAATGCGACAAATAGCATTGAGCTGTTATACCTGAAAATACATAAAACCTCTGAGAGATAATGTGGAATATGTGTCTATATGTGTCTTTATATATGAGTCAGATGCGACTGAGCGACTGACCTGAATTGATATGTATATTTGGAAATTTCAATTAAAAGAGTAAGTTGACAAGCTTTATATTTTAGTGTTTGAATTTTACTTGTCACATATTTCATCAGAAAACTAAAAATGCATCTTCTAAAAATTTAATTAATGAAAAATCATTTTACAAGAGATCCTGGTGTGTGAAATTTTTATTTGACTATTTCAGAGTGTTCACAAAATCACAGTCTTCATAATTCAGTATTACAACAAAGGTTTGATATGCTATTTTGTGTTTGTTGTTACCAGTATAGACAATTGCTACCTCAGCAAAGACAAACTGCTCTGTCCATCCTAGCTGTCCATAATATAGCAGGGTATTAGTGCACATTTTGAAAAGCATCAAAATACTTAAAATATATTTGCTTTACCTGTCTTGATACCTAAAATACTGACGTTTAAATTTACTCTTGTTTCAATCACAGAAAAATATCCTGTGGAAAACAAAATGGAAATCAAAATCCATTTCAGGAAAAAGCTTGGAAATTGGAATATTCCTCTAAAATCCACTCAGTAAAAAACTCTTTAAGTTATCTGAAATAATTATAATTTTTAAAAAATTGTCAGGAAATGATAAATTGAAATAAAAGTAAACAAAAATTTAAACAGAGTGAGAAAGAAGGGAAGACCCAGAAGTCCAGAAACTACAAAATATGCTTTAATTGAAAAGCTTTGAGGCAATTTCCTAGTAACAAAAAATGTTTTATAAATTGGCTAAAATTTATTAATGAAGACTTAATAGATAAAAAGAAATAAAATATAATTAAAATAGAGTATAAAAAATAACGCATTTTGATTATAAAAATACATACTCATTCAATATTGGTTTCAAAATTTTGATGTATTATTTTTAATCACCTCATCTTCACTAAATTTTGAATATAATTCCCCCAAATAAAAGGCTTTGATCATTTTTATGTAGAGCCTTGTATTTGGAAAACAGGTTTTTTTGAATGGTAGCTCTTATTTCAAGCTTCATACCCTAAATATAATACTGAAAAAGACAATGCATGGTTTACCCAGTGTCCTTCCTTGTGACTATATTATTAAACCTTCTACTAATAAACTGTCATATGGTGATATAAACAAGATAGGAATGGTGCACTATATACTTACCACTGTGGAAAATTCTAAGTATATATCAATTTTCCACAATTATCCTCTAAGTCTACATTATATCATCATGTTCTAAGTTTATATTATGTAACTATTTACTGTCTGGTGTCCTAATTCTCCCAGAAATGGTCTTTGTTTGAATTTTTGCTGAAGCAGTACATCCCTGAAGCAGTACATCAGCATATCATTTATCTTTGCTTGACAAAGATAAACTCTACATTAATTTTTAAAAGCTGTTATGGTTGTTATTTAGTCACCAAGTCATTCTGCAACCCCATGGACTGTAGCCTAGCAGGCTCCTGTCTATGGATTACCCAGGCCACAATACTGGAGTGAGTTGCCATTTCCTTCTCCAAGGTGTCTTCCTGACCCAAGGATCAAACGCATGTATCTTGCATCTCCTGCATTGATGGGTGGATTCTTTGCCACTGAACCACTTGGGAATCATCAATTATATACCTGCATGGCATTGTATTTACAGTGTTATATATGTATACAATTATTAAATAACAAATAGCTAAGAAATTATTTTACAAAAAATGGAAACTCTTGATGAGCTATCACTACTGGTTGCATGGTTATGTCATTTAGACCCTCCTCACCGTTATTTATTTTTTATTCCTTTATTGTTTCATGGGCTTTTATTGTGAAGTAAGATTATTAATGCCTATTATTAGTACCCTTTTTCTGTCCAAATATTGTTGCATGTTTCACATTTGATGTTTCTCTGTTTATGTTGGGCTTGCCAAGTGGCGCTATTGGTAAAGAACCCACCTGCCCATGCAGGAGACATAAGAGACACAGGCTTGATACCTGGGTTGGGAAGATTTCCTGGAGAAGGAAATGGCAACCCACTCCATTATTCTTGCTTGGAGAATCCCATGGATAGAGGAGCCTAGAAGGCTACAGTTGATGGGGTTGCAGAGTCAGACATGACTGAAGTGATTTAGCAAGTATACATGTGTTTATGTTATTCATACAAATATAATTAAATCAGTCTTGTCTTCTATTTTTATTTTAATTTCACTTTTAGTTTTAATTTTGACACTGATGTTAGTATTAAGAGTATAAAGCATTCATTGAACAGTTAAAAATTAATCAAATATCAATTGAGATAATTAATTGATACAACAAAATTAGAAATAATAATAAATATTAGAAGCAAATAAAAATCTTGTTACTTGGAAATGAACAAAAAAATTAAGAATACTTTTAAATAAGAAAAATGAACCCTAGAGAAAGAGATATTTATCAAATAACAAATCATATCACTATATTAACATTTATCAAATACAAGCAAAATATTGCTCAGATGAAAAATTGTAATAATTTATCAGGAGTTAAAAAAACTTAGCAAAACTGTCTAGGATCATAAAAGCTTGGAGCTGTATTTAACTTCAAATGCTTATTTTAAGTTATAGATAAGATAATATTTAAATATAAAAACAAATACTTCTGGGTATTATGATATTGGGTAATATTTTTGATAATGTTTTTAAGCATTTTGTTTTTATAAATCTATAAAAAGAATTTTGTAGTTGAGATAAGGGAGTAGGCAATACCAATTTTTCTCTCCTTATAAAAGTAAATTAGATAGAAATCCACAAACATAGCCTTGGGAGAGCTCAAGAGTCCATTTACCCTCTACAGCAATACAGCAGAGTCAAAAATAAATAAAAACCTCATACAAAAGATTGTTGGGTGACTGGTATGGTTGAAATGTCTGGAGACAGATAAAAATAAAGAAAAAGGGCAGGGGCTGCCAGGATCAGCCAGGCGGAAGATGCCATCATGGTTTCCAGTGGCCCACTGTGTAGAGGACCCTGGCAGCCTTTACCTCTGAGGAGCTCAACAACCCTCATGACAGATGGCAGCCATAGACTCCCCACAGCTTTCACAGCAGAGGATCCTACAATGTTCATCAGTGTGAACTCCATCAGCTCATTTTCAGAGGACACCAGCAGTTTTCACCACTTAAATAATCAATAGTCAACATCACTACCCACCCCTAAAGAAGGAGACATGGCTGCACCACTCTCCTCCTAAAGAAGTTATTGTTGTTACATCCAAGGACCAGGGTCACCACCTCCATAACTCTGTACATAGTCCAGACTTCCATGACTGTTCTGTGAACGCCCATGCCGAGTACCAGAGCCATTGCTTCAGTGAGAATGTTTGTGGATCCTGAAGTATAGCTCTGTGTGTGCCCACATTCTGAATCCCAGCTCCACGGCTGCACCAAGGGCATTCACATTTTAAATATCAGCTCCATGGCCACTCCACAGGTGCCTAAATATCAGACACGGATACCACTGCAAATTCACCTGCAAGAAGGACCCAGGAGGAAGACCCTTAACCATGACTACGTCTCTGGAAGAAAAAGATGTCAGGAAGACTGCAGCAGTCTTTACCACTGAAGACCTAACAGCTTTTCCAACAGACATTTTCAGTCTTGGCTGTCACGGACCTTTGTGATCTCCAGCAATGTTGAGCTCATGATAGCTACACAGAGCTGTACCTGGACAAAGATTACACAGCTGTATCCTCCCTGGCTGCAGTCACCATCTGCAGTGATTCTGGAGCCCCCCAAAATAAAGAATCGAATCTCCAGTCTATGTCCGACACAGGATACAGCATGCTTGGGGCTGGTGCACGGTGATGACCCAGAGAGATGTTATGGGGAGGGAGGTGGGAGGGGGGTTCATGTCTGGAAACACATGTACACCCGTGGTGGATTCATGTCAATGTATGGCAAAGCCAATACAGTATTGTAAAGTAAAATAAAGTAAAAATAAAAATTAAAAAAAAGAAAAATAAAAAAATAAAAAGCAGTAATTATAAGGTGAAAAAAATTACCAGACATACACGCATTTCAATTCTAAATAATAAAAATATCATATAACTTAAAAAAAAAAGTCTGACACTGTTTCCACTGTTTCCCCATCTATTTCCCATGAAGTGATGGGATTTTGTTTTCTGGGATTTCTTTGGAAGGAATAATGCTAAAGATGAAACTCCAGTACTTTGGCCACCTCATGCGAAGAGTTGACTCATTGGAAAAATCTCTGATGCTGGGAGGGATTGGGGGCAGGAGGAGAAGGGGACAACCGAGGATGAGATGGCTGGATGGCATCACGGACTTGATGGACATGAGTCTGAGTGAACTCCGGGAGATGGTGATGAACAGTGAGGCCTGGCGTGCTGCGATTCATGGGGTCACAAAGAGTCGGACATGACTGAGCGACTGAACTGAACTGATCCTCCCTGGAGCCAGAACTGTCACACCCTGTCCAGCTGATGCTGCACACCCACCTGTAGATAAAGATATTTTCACACTGAAACCAGAATGTAAAGCTTGGAAGAGGTGACTTTTGCATCAAGTGTACAGATTTTAAACTAAAGAGACAGGAAACATAAAAATCAGGGAAACACAACACTATCAAAGGATTTTTTTGTGTGAATTGCTGACAACATATAGAATAATTGTTTTAAGGAAGCTCAGAGAGTTTGTGAACATGGATAACTCAACAATGTCGGAAAAAACAATCGGAAACAAAATGAGAATTCTATCAGAGATATAGATATTATAAAAATTAAAAAAGAACCAAAAAGAAATTATGGAGCTAAAAATACAATAAATGTTAATAAAAATTCAATAGAGATTGTCAAAATCAGAGTTGATCAACTTGTAGAAAAATTCTGCAAACTCAAAAACAGTTCATTTGAAACTATTGTTAGAGGAAAAAGTAAAAACAACAACAAAAAAGGAGTTAGATACATTCAAGTGAGAAATATATGCATTATGGGAGTCCTAGAAGAAAGAAAAAGTCAGGAAACCTTTTAAAAGAAACTACAACACTTTCTAATACCATACACAAAAATAAACTCAAAATGGATTAAAGATCTAAACATAATACCAGAAACTATACAACTCCTAGAGAAAAACAGGCAAAACACTCTCTGGCATAAATCACAGCAGGATGCTCTATGATCCACCCCCAGAGTAAAGGAAATAAAAGCAAAAATAAACAAATTGGACCTAATTAAACTGAAAAGTTTTTGCACAATGAAGGAAACTATAAGCAAGATGAAAAGGCAGCCTTCAGAATGGGAGAAAATAATAGCAAATGAAACAACCGAAAAAGAATTAATCTCAAAAATATAAGCATCTCAGGCAGCTCAATATCAGAAAAATAAATGACCCAATCAAACAATGGGCCAAAGAACTAAACAGACATTTCTCCAAAGAAGACATACTGATGGCTAACAAACACATGAAAATATGCACGACATCATTCATTATCAGAGAAGTGCAAATCAAAACCCCAATGAGGTATCATCTCATGCCAGTCAGAATGTCTGCTATCAAAAAATTCACAAACAATAAATGCCGGAGAGGGTGCAGAGAAAAGGGAACCCTCTTACACTGATGGTGGGAATGCAAACTAGTACAGCCACTATGGAGAACAGTGTGGAGATTCCTTAAAAACCTGGAAATAGAACTTCCATATGACCCAGCAATCCTACTACTGAGCATACACACCATCTAAACAGACACATGTACCCCAGTGTTCATCGCAGCACTGTTTACGATAGCTCAGACATGGAAGCAACCTAGATGTCCATCAGCAGATGAATGGATAAGCTGTGGTACGTATACACAATGAAATATTACTCAGCTGTTAAAAGAATGCATTTGAATCAGTTCTAATTAAGTGGGTGAAACTGGAGCCTATTATATAGAGTGAAGTAAGTCAGAAAGAAAAACACCAATCCGGTATATTAATGCATATATATGGAATTTAGAAAGATGATAATGATGACCTTATATAGGAGACAGCAAAAGAGAAACAGATGTAAAGAACAGACTTTTGGACTCTGTGGGAGAAGGCAAGGGTGGGATGATTTGAGAGAATAGCATTGAAACGTGTATATTACCATATGTGAAATAGATCGCCAGTCCAGGTTCGATGCATGAGACGGGGCACTCAGGGCCGGGGCACTGGGACAATCCTGAGGGATGGGATGGGAAAGGAGGTGGGAAGGGGCTTCAGAATCGGGGACACATGTACACCCATGGCTGATTCATATCAATGTATAGTAAAAACCACTACAATATTGTACAGTAATTAGCCTCCAATTAAATTAATTAATTTTAAAAAAAGAAAAAAAGGAATAATGACCAGAAACCTCCTAAATCTGGGCAAAGATATGGGCATTCAGTTATAAGAAACTCACAAATCCCCAAATAAATTCAGCCCAAAGAGAACTTTGTCAAAACACATTATAATAAAATTGTCAAAAATCAAAGACAAAGAGAGAAATTACAAAGCAGCAAGAGAAAAGAAACTGATCATATACAAGGGAACCCCCATAAGAATATCATCAGATTATCATGATAAGAAAAGTATAAGTCAACATCTTTCACTAGGATAGATGCAAAAATCCTCAGTAATAAAATAGCAAACTGATTTCAGCACCACGTTGAAATCATCCTATATCATGATCAAGATTTACTTATCCCTAGGATGCAAAGAAGATATAACATATTCAAACCAATAGTAAAAATTATATGATCATCACAGGAGATACAGAAAACAATCGACAAAATTCAAAATTTTTTATGAAAAATATTCTCAACAAAGTATAGAAAGAATGCACCTCCACATTTAAAAGATCATTTATGACAAGATTACAACTAATATAATACTCTATATAATGAAAAGTATAGTCTTTCTTTTAAGATTAGGAAGAAGACAGTGTTCACTCTTATCACTTCTATTTAACATAGTGCTTGAATCCCTAACCAGAGCAGCTAGGCAAGGAAAAAGCATAAGTCCATCTTAAATGGAAAATTTTAATTGTCTGAAGATGACTTGATCTCATAACAGAAAATCCTAAAGACTCTACTAAGATACAGTTAATGCTAATAAACAGATTCAGTAAAATGTCGGAATACAAAACCAAACTACAAAAATATGTTTTATTTCTATATACTAACAAAAATTATTACTACAACAAACTATACACTAAAAATAAAGTATTTATTTATTTAGGAATAAATTTAATCAAGGATGTAGAAAATATCACATATCATCATAGTACACCAAAACTATCTTACACTGATTAAAGTAATTAAAATGTGAAAATAAATGGAAGACATCTCATGGGTTGGAAAAATAAATGCTACTAAAATGTCCATACCACCCAAACTCTATATATTCAGTGTAATCCCTTTTTAAATTCCAATGGCATTTTTACAGAATAGAAAAAAAAAAATGTTTGATACTCTGAAACCTTAAAATTCCTTGACACCGACCCTGACAATTCTTTTTCTTTTTAATTTAGCATCAAAAAAAATAGAAGCAAAAATAAAGAAATGGGATTAAATCAAATTAAACACCTTCTGCACAGCAAAAGAGACAACAAGCTAAAAAAACAATCTATAAAATGAGAGAAAATTTTTGCAAATTATATATCTGATAGGGGATTTATATCCAAAATGTATAAGAAACACATATGACATAATGGCAAAAATTAAATACCCAGTTAATAAATGTGTAAATGACTTGAATATACATTTTTTTTCCAAAGAAGACATACAAATGGCCCACAGTATCTGAAGAGACGATCAACACTACTAAATTTCAGGGAAATGCAAATCAAAACCTCATGAGATAGGTTTGAAATTTGCCAATAGTAGAATCTCAATTTCTCCTACCACAAAAAAGAAAGGGGGAGTAACAACTGAGGTAATGAATTTGTTATTAAATTGAATGTAGTAATCATTTCACAATATATATTATATCAACATATGTAGACTATAAAATATATGCAATTCTTATTTGTAGAAGAGAAAATCAATAAAATGAGTGAGTTAGAGTTCTTCTCTCTGGAAAAAGTAGAGAGTAATAGGATATATCAATAATTATGAATTTGCTGTATCTTATTTGTGAACAAAATTCAATGTTCCCTAATATAATGGAAAAAAATTAAATTTATAATAAAATTTGAAATAATAGTATATTATATATACTAGTGCTGTCTGTGACACAAATATTTTTATCTTGTTGCTAGTGTTGTATAGTGTTTTTCCAGTAATCCTGTATCAGTGTGAGAGATGAACTATAAAGAAAGATTGTGGTGCTGGGGAGAACTCTTGAGAGTCCCTTGGACTGCAAGGAGATCAAACCTGTCAGTCCTAAGGAGATCAACCCTGAATATTCTTTAGAAGAAATGATGCTAAAGCTGAAGCTCCAATACTTTGGCCACCTGATGCAAAGAGTCAATTCATTAGAGAAGACTCTGAAGCTGGAAAAGATTGAGGGCAGGAGGAGAAGTAGGCAACAGAGGATGAGATGGTTGGATGGCATCACTAACCCAATAGACATGAGTTTGAGAAAACTCCAAGTGATAGTGAAAGACAGGAAAGCCTGAATGTGCAGTTCATGGGGTTGCAAAGAGGAGGACACAGCTTAGCTAGTGAACAACAACAGCAAGTGTTGTATATACAATCTTCCTCAATATAGTTACATTATATCAACCCAAGAAGTTGAAAACATCATAATTTAAATTAAATTGCATTTAATACACCTAACTCACTGAACATAATAGCTTAGCCTAGACTATGTTAAAGGTGCTCAGCACATATGTTAACCTACAATTAGGCAAGATCATCTAACACAAAGCCTATTTTATGGCAAAGTGTTGAAAATCTCATGTAATTTGATGAATGTTGTATTGAAAATGAAAAACAAGGGCTGTGTGAGTCAAGAATGCTTGTGTCGATAAATGCATTGGTTGTTTACCCTCAGGATCACTTGGATGACTTGAAGAGCTAGGGCTCACAGCAGCTGCTCAGCATCACAAAAGTGTATACATAGTACTGCTCATCATTACCCTAAGAGAATATCAAAATTCAGAAATTGAAATATGGTTTCCACTGGATGCCTATTACCTTCACGCATGCACACGTGCTCAGTTGCTTCAGTTGTGTCTGACTCTTTGTGACCCAATGACTGTAGCCCGCCAGGCTTCTCTAGTTATGAGATTCTCCAGGCATGAATACTGGAGTGGTTGGCATGCCCTCCTTCAGGGAATCTCCCCAACCTGGGAATTCAACCCTCAACTACTGTATCTCCTGCATTACAGGCAGATTCTATACCCACTGAGACACCTGAGAAGCCCATGTAATACCTTCACACCATTGAAAGGTGAAAATCCTAAATTAAACCATATCGGTTTGGCCATCTCTAATCACAAGCGTACAATAAAAGAGTTCCAGAAAGTAATTAATAATGCTTACAACTTTTCACCTATTAATTCTACTTATTGGATTATCCGAGGGCCTCACTAAACCATCTAATCGGTAGTAGCGATGGGGCAGCGGCCGAGAGGAGCAACCCCAGGTCCAAGGAGCGGTGGCTGTGCGGGCGCAGGGGGGCCAAAAGGAGCTACTCCATGTTCAGAGTCAGGAGGGGTGGCTGTGAGGAGATACCCATCGTCCAATGTAAGGAGCAGCGGCTGCGCTTTGCTGGAGCAGCCATGAAGAGATACCCCATGTCCAAGGTAAGAGAAACCCAAGTAAGATGGTAGGTGTTGGGAGAAGGCATCAGAGGGCAGACACACACTATAATCACAGAAAACTAATCAATCTAATCACACTGGGACCACAGCCTTGTCTAACTCAATGAAACTAAGCCATGCCATGTGGGGCCACCCAAGATGGGCAGGTCATGATGGAGAGGTCTGACAGAATGTGGTCCACAGGAGAAGGGAATGGCAAACCACTTCAGTATTCTTGCCTTGAAAACCCCATGAACAGTAAGAAAAGGCAAAATGATAGGACACTGAAAGAGGAACTCCCCAGGTCGGTAGGTGCCCAATATGCTACTGCATATAAGTGGGGAAATAACTCCAGAAAGAATGAAGGAATGGAGCCAAAGCAAAATCAATACCCAATTGTGGATGTGACTGGTGATAGAAGCAAGGTCAGATGCTGTAAAGAGTAATATTGCATAGGAACCTGGAATGTTAGCTCCATGAATCAAGGCAAATTCAGTTCAGTTCAGTTCAGTTGCTCGTTGTGTCCGACTCTTTGCAACTCCATGAATCGCAGCACGCCAGGCCGCCCTCTTCATCACCATCTCCCTGAGTTCACTCAGACTCACGTCCATCAAATCCGTGATGCCATCCAGCCATCTCATCCTCGGTCGTCCCCTTCTCCTCCTGTCCCCAATCCTTCTCAGCATCAGAGTTTTTTCCAATGAGTCAACTCTTCACATGAGGTGTCCAAAGTACTGGAGCTTCAGTTTTAGCATCATTCCTTCCAAAGAAATCCCAGGGTTGATCTCCTTCAGAATGGACTAGTTGGATCTCCTTGCAGTCCAAGGGACTTTCAAGAGTCTTCTCCAACAACAGAGTTCAAAAGCATCAATTCTTCGGCGCTCAGCCTTCTTCACAGTCCAACTCTCACATCTATACATGACCACAGGAAAAACCATAGCCTTGACTAGATGGACCTTAGTCAGCAAAGTAATGTCTCTGCTTTTGAATATGCATTCTAGATTGGTTATAACTTTTCTTCCAGGGAGTAAGTGTCTTTTAATTTCATGGTTGCAGTCAATATCTGCAGTGATTTTAGAGCCCCCAAAAATAAAGTCTGACACTGCTTCCACTGTTTCCCCATCTATTTCCCATGACGTGATGGGACTGGATGCCATGATCTTCGTTTTCTGAATGTTGAGCTTTAGGCCAACTTTTTTGCTCTCCTCTTTCACTTTCATCAAGAGGCTTTTTAGCTCCTCTTCACTTTCTGCCATAAGGGTGGTGTCATCTGCATATCTGAGGTTATTGATATTTCTGCTGGCAATCTTGATTCTAGCTTGTGTTTCTTCCAGTCCAGCGTTTGTCATGATGTACTCTGCATATAAGTTAAATAAGCAGGGTGACAATATACAGCCTTGATGTACTCCTTTTCCTATTTGGAACCAGTCTGTTGTTCCATGTCCAGTTCTAACTGTGGCTTCCTGACCTGCATACAGATTTCTCAAGAGGCAGGTCAGGTGGTCTGGTATTCCCATCTCTTTCAGAATTTTCCACAACTTATTGTGATCCACACAATCAAAGGCTTTGGCATAGACAATAAAGCAGAAATATATGTTTTTCTGGAACTCTCTTGCTTTTTCCATGATCCAGCTGATGTTGGCAATTTGATCTCTGTTTCCTCTGCCTTTTCTAAAACCAGCTTGAACGTCTGAGGTTCACGGTTCATGTATTGCTGAAGCCTGGCTTGGAGAATTTTGAGCATTACTTTACTAGCATGTGAGATGAATGCAATTGTGCAGTAGTTTGAGCATTCTTTGGCATTGCCTTTCTTTGGGATTGGAATGAAAGCTGACCTTGTCCAGTCCTGTGGCCACTGCTGAGTTTTCCAAATTTGCTGGCATATTGAGTGCAGCACTTTCACAGCATCATGGTCCAGGATTTGAAAGAGCTCTACTGGAATTCCATCACCTCCACTAGCTTTGTTCGTAGTGATGCTTTCTAAGGCCCACTTGACTTCACATTCCAAGATGTCTGGTTCTAGATTAGTGACCACATCATCATGACTATCTGGGTCGTGAAGATCTTTTTTGTGCAGTTCCTCATGGCAAGAGTGAACATCAACATTTTAGGAATCAGCGAACTAAAATGAACTAGAATGGGTGAATTTAACTCAGATGACCATTATATCTACCACTGTGGGCAGAAATCCCTTAGAAAAAAATGGAATAGCCATCATGGTCAACAAAAGAGTCCAAAATGTAGTATTTACATGCAATCTCAGTTCGTTTCCAAGGCAAACCATTCAATATCACAATAATCTAAGTCTATGCCCCAACCAGTAACGCTGAAGAAGCTGAAGTTGAATGGTTCTATGAAGACCTACAAGACCTTTTAGAACTAACACCCAAAAAAGATGTCCTTTTGTTATTCCATTTAGTGGAATGCAAATGTAGGAAACCAAGAAACACCTGAGGTAACAGGCAAATTTGGCTTTGGAATACAAAATGAAGCCAGGCAAAGACTAATAGAGTTTTGCCAAAAGAATGCACTGGTCACAGCAAACACCCCCTTCCAACAACACAAGAGAAGACTCTACACATGGACATCACCAGATGGTCAACACCAAAATCAGATTGATTATATTCTTTGCAGCCAAAGATGGAGAACTCTATACAGTCAGCAAAAACAAGACCAGAAGCTGACTGTGGCTCAGATCATGAACTCCTTATTACCAAATTCAGATGTAAATTGAAGAAAGTAGGGAAAACCACTAGACCATTCAGGTATGACCTAATCAAATCCCTATGATTATACAGTGGAAGTGAGAAATAGATTTAAGGGACTAGATCTGATAGATAGAGTGCCTGAGGAATTATGAATGGAGGTTTGTGACATTGTACAGGAGACAGGGATCAAGACCATCCCCATGGAAAAGAAATGCAAAAAGCAAAATAGCTGTCTAGTGAGGCCTTACAAATAGCTGTGAAAAGAAGAGAGGCAAAAAGCAAAGGAGAAAAGGGAAGATATAAGCATCTGAATGCAGAGTTCCAAAGAATAGCAAGGAGAGATAAGAAAGCCTTCTTCAGCGATCAATGCAAAGAAATAGAGGAAAAGAACAGAATGGGAAAGACTAGAGATCTCTTCAAGAAAATTAGAGATACCCAGGGAACATTTCATGCAAAGATGGGCTCAATAAAGGACAGAAATGGTATGGTCCTAAGAGAAGCAGAAGATATTAAGAAGAGGTGGCAAGAATACACAGAAGAACTGTACAAAAGTATCTTCATGACCCAGATAATCACGATGGTGTAATCACTCACCTAGAGCCAGACATCCTGGAATGTGAAGTCAAGTGGGCCTTAGAAAGCATCTCTATGAACAAAGCTAGTGGAGGTGATGGAATTCCAGTTGAGCTGTTTCAAACCCTGAAAGATGATGCTTTGAAAGTGCTGCTCTGAATATGCCAGCAAATTTGGAAAATTCAGCAGTGGCCACAGGACTGGAAAAGATCAGTTTTCATTCCAATTCCAAAGAAAGGCAATGCCAAACATTACTCAAACTATCACACAATTTACTCATGTCACACTCTATCAAAGTAATGCTCAAAATTCTCAAACCAGGCTTCAGCAATTTGTGAACCATGAACTTTCAGATGTTCAAGCTGGTTTTAGAAAAGGCAGAGGAAGCAGAGATCAAATTGCCAGCATCCACTGGATCATGGAAAAAGCAAGATAGTTCCAGAAAAACATCTATTTCTGCTTTATTGACTATGCCAAAGCCTTTGACTGTGTGGATCACAATAAACTGTGGAAAATTCTGAAAGAGATGGAAATACCAGACCACCTGACCTGCCTCTTGAGAAATCTGTATGCAGGTCAGGAAGCCACAGTTAGAACTGGACATGGAACAACAGACTGGTTCCAAATAGGAAAAGGAGTACATCAAGGCTGTATATTGTCACCCTGCTTATTTAACCTATATGCAGAGTACATCATGAGAAATGCTGGGCTGGATGAAGCACAAGCTGGAATCAGGACTGCTGGGAGAAATATCAATAACCACAGATAGGCAGATGACATCACTCATGGCAGAAAGTGAAGAGTTTCTAAAAAGCCTCTTGATGAAAGTGAAAGAGGGGAGTGAAAATGTGACTTACAGCTCAACATTCAGAAAATGAAGATCGTAACATCTGGTCCCATCACTTCATGGGAAATTGACGGGGAAACAGTGTAAACAGTGGCTGACTTTATTTTTTGGGCTCCAAAATCACTGCAGATGGTGATTGCAGCCATGAAATTAAAAGACACTTACTCCTTGGAAGGAAAGTTATGACCAACCTAGATAGCATATTGAAAATCAGGGACATTGCTTTGCTAACAAATGTCCGTCTAGTCAAGGCTGTGGTTTTTCCAGTGGTCACATATGGATGTGATAGTTGGACTGTGAAGAAAGCTGAGTACCGAATAATTAATGTTTTTGAACTGTGGTGTTGGAGAAGACTCTTGCGAGTCCCTTGGACTGCAAGGAGATCCAACCAGTTCATCCTAAAAGAGATCAGTCCTGGATGTTCTTTGGAAGGAATGATGCTAAAGCTGAAACTCCACTACTTTGGCCACCTCATGCGAAGAGTTGACTCATTGGAAAAGACTCTGATGCTGGGAGGGATTGGGGGCAGGAGGAGAAGAGGACGACAGAGGATGAAATGGCTGAATGGCATCACCGACAGTTGAACGTGAGTTGGGGTGAACTCCCAGGGTTGGTTATGGACAGGGAGGCCTGGCATACTGCAATTCATGGGGTCACAAAGAGTCAGAGACAACTGAGTGAATGAACTGAACTGAACTGAACTGAAGTTTATTATTATTATATAATGTTATATGTTTATTATTAGTATATATAAAATAAGTTATATTTATATTCAGGTGTGTTGTAAGTGTTTGTAATTTAAAAAGTTAAAATTAACTTTTTTTGAAAATTACAATAAATTTCTTTTAATGGATATAATAAACCCTAATTATGATAAAGCTAATGTGAGAGTTATTTATGGTATAATGTTAACTGGAGTACTTGTAAGGCATCTATAACTATATAAAATGTAAATTGTCAAGAAATGTGACAGTGTCATAAAAATACATTACTATACACCAAGATTAAAATCCCATAGGCGAATGAACATTAAAATAAATGGGTGTAGGTAGGTTTAATTTATAAGACTTCTCCATAACATTATAGAATTGCTCTTTAATGAATATGAGTAAATTACTAAGTAAATGGTATTGTATCAGTCAAAGTTGTCCAAAAAAAAAAATCCAGGAAATTTTGGATGTATATATATATGGGGAAAGATGTATTAAGGAAATTTCTTAGATGATTATGGAAACTGCCAAGTCCAAAACCTTAAGCAAGCTGGAGACCCAGCCCTCGATGTTCTAACATAAGTCTGAAGGCCGTCCAGGAAGAATTGATGCTGCAGATGAAGTAACTTTAAAGACAGTCAGCTGGAGAATTCTTTCTTAGGGGAGATTGTATCTCTGTTCTATTCAGGCCTTCAATCAATTGGATGAGACCCACCCACATTTAAAGTACATGCTTCTTTACTAAAAGCTCACCAATTTAAATGTTAATCTCATCCAAAACACCCAGAAATACCCAGAATAAATTTTGACCAAATATCTAGGTATCTTGTGTCAAGTTGACACATTAAATTAACCATCACATGTACTATTTTACCTGGCAAGGAAAATACATCCATCCATCACCTGAATAATAGGGGATCAGAAATAAGGCTTATCTAGAAGGGTCACCCTGTGGAAGGTTAAGGCTGAGAAAAAAAACCAGATCTCTGGAATATGTCAATATTTAGTCACAGGAGGGCAGTTATTAGTGTGAACAATAGTGGATAATTTGAATGTAGTATGTAAAATGGAATTTAGGTAGAAACTGTTTGCAAAAACTTAAACTGTTCAAATGTAAGGTGTATTTTGCAAAGGAGAATAGAGGGTCAGAGGCACACATCAAGGCTTGTCACAGCAGAGTTACTTTGAAAGGTAAAATTTAAGGAAAACTTCAGACACTGGAGAATAAGAAAGATTGGTGGCTCTGAGGAATGTGAGAGCAGATAAAAGAGTAAATTATGGCAAAAACCATCACAATATTGTAAAGTAATTATCCTCCAATTAAAGTTAGTTAATTAACTAAGAAAGAAAAAAATTGTAAATCAACTCTATTTCAGTTTAAAAAGAAAAAGTAACACTGTTCAATATTATGTGTTAGTCTGGATGGGAACAAGGTTCTGGAGGAAATTGGATCTGTGTATATGTATGGATGAGTCCCTTTGCTATTCACTGAAACAGAGGATGAGATGGTTAGATGGCATCACCAACTCAATGGACATGAGTTTGGGTAAACTCCGGGAGTTGGTGATGGACAGGGAGGCCTGGTGTGCTGCGGTTCATGGGGTTGCAAAGATTCGGACATGACTGAGCAACTGAACTGAACTGATAACAACATTGTTAATTGGCTATATCCAACACAAAATAAAAAGTTGTGAAAAAAAAACAAAAAAGAGTAAATTGTCACTAATGCTATTATGAGTTGCTAATCTAAACTTCCTTTCCTTGCTTTTCCAGGAAATAATTAGCTAAAGAGGTAAGACAGGCTTGGGGCTGGTGCATGGGGATGACCCAGAAAGATGATATGGGGAGGGAGGTGGGAGGGGGGTTCATGTTTGGGAATGCATGTAAGAATTAAAGATTTTAAAATTTAAAAAATAAAAAAAAATAAATTAAAAAAAAAT